>NC_072009.2:1830000-2030000 GCF_028885655.2 Pongo abelii
AGGCTGCTTCCTTGTCCTAGGGGTGACTTTAGGGTTTAAAGCATTAGCCCTGGGCCAACACTGTAAGCACCGTGAATTACAGTTTGTTTGTTTGAGATGGAGTCTCACTCTGTTGCCCAGGCTAGAATGCAGCGGCGCAATCTCAGCTCACTGCAACCTTTGCCTCCTGGGTTCAAGCAATTCTCCTGCCTCAGCCTCCCGAGTAGCTGGGATTACAGGCGTGTGCCAAGACACCCGGCTAATTTTTGTATTTTTAGTAGAGACGGGGTTTCGCCATGTTGGCTAGGCTGGTCTTGAACTTCCGACCTTGTGATCTGGCTGCCTCAGCCTCCCAAAGCGCTGGGATTACAGGCGTGAGTCACTGTGCCGGTGCCCGGCCAAGTACAGTAATTTTTATCTAACTGCATTCCTCTGTCTGAATAAGGAGCCGAGATCCTGCCTTTTTCTTTGAGTTCTTACTGTCTTTGTGTAGCAGACTGTCTCCAGATCTCCTCCAACAAAGAAAAGGAGGAAGTTGGAAAATAAAAAATAAGAGCTTAGTGGCGTCTCTGCATGATTCCCTCACAGTGTTTTGTCCTGAATCTTCTCAGAACCTGCTGTTCACCGCAGGATGTCTTGGTGAAACAGTCTCTGTATTATCTGCCTTATCTGTTAGGCAAATGCCAAATTCTTCCGTCTCTAGGAGGACCAAGTTGTGCTCTGCTCTTAAACTGAGGAATGTCTGGAATTCAGGGGTCAGCCGAAGTCACACCAAGGAGTAAAAGAAACTCTTAACATTCTCTACGTGCAAGTCTCCATTCCCAAAATGCTCTCCTTTAAGCTCACGTTGCCTGAAAAATGAAGACGTGTGGGATTAACACAGCCAAGTAAACCTCTTTCATAGAGGTAGCATGGGTTTGCATTAGGTATTATGTACCTATTGCATAGACGCAGCATGGACCTGCGTTATGTATTATCTATCTATTGTATAGACATTGCATGGACCTGCATTATGTATTAAGTATCTTTTGCATAGGTGTAGCATGCATTTGCATTATGTATTATGTGTCTCTTGCATAGACGTAGCATGCATTTGCATTACACATTATGTACCTGTTGCATAGACGTAGCAGCATTATGTATTATCTATCTATTGTATAGACATTGCATGGACCTGCGTTATGTATTATCTATCTATTGTATAGACATTGCATGGACCTGCATTATGTATTATCTACCTATTGTAGAGACATTGCACGGACCTGCATTATGTATTCTGCATCTATTGCATAGACGTAGCATGGACCTGCAGCTCTATGTTTCACGGAAGGCATCACGGTGGCAGCCTCTTTCTCAATACTGGGGTGCTGGATGTCCCCAGATCCTCTGGGATCATTTCCTGTAACTATGTGCATGACCGTGCCTCATCCCTGAATGCTGCCCGATGCTGCGGCTTTGGTGTCTCTGCGATGATTCACACTGACAGATTTAAGTCCCTAGGAGCGGTACCTCCGGTCCTGGAGGTGGGAAGGACAGACTCAGTGCCTGCTGGAACGTGACCAGAATGCATGCAGAGCTCTGCTTTGTACCTGATGCAGAGCTAGGGGTCAGCACCATGGTGTAGACAGGGGTGTGTGTGTGTGTGTGTGTGTGTGTGTGTGTGTGTGTGTGTGTGTGTGTGTGTGTGTGTGTGTGTGTGTGTGTGTGTGTGTGTGTGTGTGTGTGTGTGTGTGTGTGTGTGTGTGTGTGTGTGTGTGTGTGTCTGGTATGTTATGGTCAGGGGAGTCGTTCTGATATTTTTTACATGCAAAGAATACCTCATTCTACAGCAGTGATTCTCATCTGGGAGTGGTTCTGTTCCCTAACCACCACCCCTCTCCCCCAATCCTCCGACACTTGGCAATATCTAGGGAAATTTTTGGTGGTCATAACAAGGTAGGGATGCTATGGGCATCTAGTGGGTGGAGACCAGGGATGCTGTACAGCACAGCCTCTTAATTATCCATCCCACATGGCAATAGTGTTGAGGTCAAGAAACTCTGGTTTAGCATGAGAGGCTCTGTCTATCTGTTTATGTCTCATCTGGCCATCACCTAGCATCCATCTGTATCTACCTATCAATTTTCTTTATCTATTATCTATCTATCTATCATTATCATCTATCTATCTAACCATCATCTATCTATCATCTATTATCACCATCATGTGTCTAACTATATCATCACCATCATCTATCTATCCACCTATCACCTACCTAAGCATCCATCCACCCACCTATCATCTATCTATCCATCCATCTACCCATCCACCTATCTATCCATCCACCTATCATGTATCTATTTATCCATCCACCTATCATGTATCTATCTATCCATCCATCCACTTATCCATCTATCTAATCTATCCACCCATCTACCCATCCGCCTATCTATCCATCCACCCACCTATCATGTATCTATCTATCCATCCACTTATCCATCTATCTATCTAATATATCCATCCATCTACCCATCCACCTATCTATCCATCCACCCACCTATCATGTATCTATCTATCCATCTACCCATCCACCTATCTATCCATCCACCCACCATGTATCTATCTATCCACCTATCTATCCATCCATCCATCCATCTACCCATCCAACTATCTATCCATCCACCCACCTGTCATGTATCTATCCATCCATCCATCTATCCATCCATCCATCTACCCATCCACCTATCTATCCATCCATCCACCCACCTATCATGTATCTATCCATCCATCCATCCATCCATCCATCCATCCATCCATCCGCCCATCTATCTATCTGTGGCAGTGGCCTGCAACCAAGGAAAATTCTGCCCTTGAGGACATACTGCCTAACATCTGAGGGCATCTTTGGTTGTCACCACCCGATGGAGGAGATCCTGGCCTCTGGTGTGTGGATCCCAGGTACACTGCTCAACACCTTACAGTGCCCAGGATGGCCCCACCACAGAGAGTCCTCCAGTCTGAAATGTCAGCAGTGCTGAGGTTGAGAAACCCTGACATCAAGGTAATGGCTGGGCATAAGAGATTCTATCTGTCTATTTAACTATCAATCATCTATCAATCTATCAATCATCTGTCCTTCAATCTATCATATCCTATCTATGTAGCTATCTATCTTGTTTATTATCTGTGTCTCTATCGTCTATCCAGCATCTATTTATCTATCATTTAGCATCTCTGTATCTCTTTATCAATAATCTTTATCTATCTGTGTATCATCTCTCTATATCTATCCAGCTATCACTATCATTTATCTGTTGATGACAGTGGTTTTCAATTCGAGGTGATTTTTCTCCCCTAGGGTCACTGTGTTATATCTGAGGTCAGCTTTGGTTATCACAACTGTGGGGGTGCTCCTGGTATCTGGTGGGTGGAGCCCAGGGCCGCTGCTCAACACGCTACAGTGAACAGGACAGCCCCTCCCCAGAGAATCCTCCAGCCCACACATGCCAGCAGTGCTGAGGCTGAGAAACGTTGTTTCAGAAAATGAAAGCATCTTAAGAGACTCAATGTTTGATGCAAAAACAGCAAACTTGGTGACACCCCTCCTGAAAGTGGAAGTTTCAGCACAAAACTGCTGCCGAATCAGCCTCTGTGTCTCAAAGGCTCAACTTACAATCCCCATGACCTTGGAGTCACCACCTTTGGTGGAAGGTAGCATTTCCGGGCAAGTGGGTCACCGCCTTTGGTGGAAGGTCCATTTCCGGGCAAGTGGGTCACTGCCTTCAATGGAAGGTACCATTTCCGGGTAAGTGGGTCACCGCCTTCAGTGGAAGGTACCATTTCCGGGCAAGTGGGTCACCGCCTTCAATGGAAGGTACCATTTCCGGGCAAGTGGGTCACCGCCTTCAATGGAAGGTACCATTTCCGGGCAAGTGGGTCACCGCCTTCGGTGGAAGGTACCATTTTTGGGCAAGTGGGTCACCGCCTTCGGTGGAAGGTACCATTTTCGGGCAAGTGGGTCACCGCCTTCGGTGGAAGGTACCATTTCCGGGCAAGTGGGTCACCGCCTTCGGTGGAAGGTACCATTTCCGGGCAAGTGGGTCACCGCCTTCGGTGGAAGGTACCATTTCCGGGCAAGTGGGTCACCGCCTTCGGTGGAAGGTACCATTTCCGGGCAAGTGGGTCACCGCCTTCGGTGGAAGGTACCATTTCCGGGCAAGTGGGTCACCGCCTTCGGTGGAAGGTACCATTTCCGGGCAAGTGGGTCACCGCCTTCGGTGGAAGGTACCATTTTCGGGCAAGTGGGTCACCGCCTTCAACGGAAGGTATCATTCGCGGGCAAGTGGGTCACTGCCTTCAATGGAAGGTACCATTTCTGGGCAAATGGGTCAACGCCTTTGGTGGAAGTTACCATTTCTGGGCAAGTGGGTCACCGCCTTCAATGGAAAGTACCATTTCCGGGCAAGTGGGTCACCGCCTTCAATGGAAGTTACCATTTCCGGGCAAGTGGGTCACTGCCTTCAATGGAAGGTACCATTTCCGGGCAAGTGGGTCACTGCCTTTGGTCGAAGGTACCATTCCCGGGCAAGTGGGTCATCGCCTTCCGTGGAACGTACCATTCCCGGGCAAGTGGGTCACCGCCTTTGGTGGAACGTACCATTTCCGGGCAAGTGGGACCCCACTGTGGGATCTTATCTGTCAGGTCTCTGAGCCAAAGCTCAGCCATTATCACCCCTGTGACCTGCACATATACATCCAGGTGGCCTGCAGGAGCCAAGAATTCTGGAGTAGCCAAAGAAAAAAACTACAAAGAAGTAAAACAGCCAGTTCCTGCCTTAACTGATTAACTAACATTACAATATTTTACTATTGTGACTTGTCCCTGCTCCACTTTAGCTGATCAATCAACTCTGTGACATTCTTCTTCTGGACAATCAGTCTTATGACCTCTCCACCATGCACGTTGCAATCCCCTCCTGTGCTAACAACAGAGAACCACCTTTTGCTGTAATTTTCCATTACCTACCCAGCTCCTACAAAGCCACCCCTTCCCCATCTCCCTTTGCTGACTCTCTTTTCGGACTAAGCCCACTTGCACCCAAGTGAATACACAGCTTTATTGCTCACACAAAGCCTGTTTGGTGGTCTCTTCACGGACACACGTGACACTTATCCAGCAGTGCTTCCTGCAGAACCCTGACCTTTTACAAAAATCGACCACTTCAAAATGTATTGTGTGGACGGCTTCAGGATGGAAACAGTCTCCACTCCTAAGCTTTGGGTGAGGAAGGGCTGAAAGTGATCGCTTAAAGCCCCCTCTACCCCACCCAGCTTTCCCTTGTAAATGAGATCCTATGCAGACTTTGGATAAGGTGTTACAGATCCACAGGTGCACATGCCTTTACCTGGAGCTATTGCATCTACATTGTAAGGTTTTATTTAATTTTACAGGAAGGCCCTTCTTTTTCCTTTGCTTTCTTTTCTTTTTTTGTTTTGTTTTGTTTTTCTCTCTAGCTTATCATTCATACTGACAGATCCTGATATCCACAGTGACTTGGGGAATTTTCAAAGGACAGCGCTAAAACCTCTGCTTGGGAGGCAGGTCGGGGTGTCAGTGACTAACGTGGTTTGCAGCAAACGCCTGGAGGGGCAGGGCTCTAACTGCAGGCTCCGTGTCTGTGCCCTTGGACAGAGGCTCAACCCCCGCGTCCGGGACTTCGAAGTTAGAAATGATATGTCCGTGTGAAAGTCGCTAAATTAATTTCCGAGGGACCGGCAAACACTGCGGGGCAACTGATAGGAAATTGGTAGGAATTTGAAATGGAAATCCAAGAAGGAGAGCCGCGGGAAAGGAGGAGGGGAGCGGGGAAGGAGGAGGGGAGCGGGAAAGGAGGAGGGGAGCGGGGAAGGAGGAGAGCCGCGGGGAAGGAGGAGGGGAGCGGGGAAGGAGGAGGGGAGCGGGGACGGAGGGAGGAGGGGAGCGGGGAAGGAGGAGGGGAGCGGGGAAGGAGGAGGGGAGCGGGGAAGGAGGAGGGGAGCGGGGAAGGAGGAGAGCCGCGGGAAAGGAGGAGGGGAGCGGGGAAGGAGGAGGGGAGCGGGGAAGGAGGAGGGGAGCGGGGAAGGAGGAGGGGAGCGGGGAAGGAGGAGGGGAGCGGGGACGGAGGAGGAGAGCGGGGAAGGAGGAGGGGAGCGGGGAAGGAGGAGGGGAGCGGGGACGGAGGAGGAGAGCGGGGAAGGAGGAGGGGAGCGGGAAAGGAGGAGGGGAGCGGGGAAGGAGGAGAGCCGCGGGGAAGGAGGAGGGGAGCGGGGAAGGAGGAGGGGAGCGGGGACGGAGGGAGGAGGGGAGCGGGGAAGGAGGAGGGGAGCGGGGAAGGAGGAGGGGAGCGGGGAAGGAGGAGGGGAGCGGGGAAGGAGGAGGGGAGCGGGGAAGGAGGAGGGGAGCGGGGAAGGAGGAGAGCCGCGGGGAAGGAGGAGGGGAGCGGGGAAGGAGGAGGGGAGCGGGGACGGAGGGAGGAGGGGAGCGGGGAAGGAGGAGGGGAGCGGGGAAGGAGGAGGGGAGCGGGGAAGGAGGAGGGGAGCGGGGAAGGAGGAGAGCCGCGGGAAAGGAGGAGGGGAGCGGGGAAGGAGGAGGGGAGCGGGGAAGGAGGAGGGGAGCGGGGAAGGAGGAGGGGAGCGGGGACGGAGGAGGAGAGCGGGGAAGGAGGAGGGGAGCGGGGAAGGAGGAGGGGAGCGGGGACGGAGGAGGGGAGCGGGGACGGAGGAGGGGAGCGGGGAAGGAGGAGGGGAGCGGGGAAGGAGGGAGGAGGGGAGCGGGGAAGGAGGGAGGAGGGGAGCGGGGAAGGAGGGAGGAGGGGAGCGGGGAAGGAGGGAGGAGGGGAGCGGGGAAGGAGGAGGGGAGCGGGGAAGGAGGGAGGAGGGGAGCGGGGAAGGAGGAGGGGAGCGGGGAAGGAGGGAGGAGGGGAGCGGGGAAGGAGGGAGGAGGGGAGCGGGGAAGGAGGGAGGAGGGGAGCGGGGAAGGAGGGAGGAGGGGAGCGGGGAAGGAGGGAGGAGGGGAGCGGGGAAGGAGGGAGGAGGGGAGCGGGGAAGGAGGGAGGAGGGGAGCGGGGAAGGAGGGAGGAGGGGAGCGGGGAGGGAGGAGGGGAGCGGGGAAGGAGGAGGGGAGCGGGGAAGGAGGAGGGGAGCGGGGAAGGAAGGAGGAGGGGAGCGGGGAAGGAAGGAGGAGGGGAGCGGGGAAGGAAGGAGGAGGGGAGCGGGGAAGGAAGGAGGAGGGGAGCGGGGAAGGAGGGAGGAGGGGAGCGGGGAAGGAGGAGGGGAGAGGAATCATCACAGCAAGGGAGGGAAAGAGAGGAGCAGGAAAATGCGGGGGGGAGGGGGGGGCGCAGCTGATTTTCACCAACAGACTGTTTTCCGAGCTCTCCTTCCGTGCAAGGAGATCTTGCATTTTTGTGTCCTGATAGATTTCAGTGCTGGACCATATCAAGGATAAGGAGAAACTCAGGCCATAGTAAGAAATGTCCGGCGTGTGGGGCCATTTCTTCTAAACTGAATGAGCACATCTGGAGGACTGCTTGGGCCCAGGAGTTTGAGACCAGCCTGGGCAATACAGCAAGACCCTGTCTCTACAAAATGGAGCCTCTTAAACGTGCATTACAGCCACCTGGACAGGGTGGGATTTGGGAGGCAGTTGCACGTCCAGTAACTGCTGTGACAAATGCCCACAGCACTAAGCTGCTTTAGGTGACTTCAAGCAACATCAACAGATGATCTTGCAGTCCTAGAGGTCAGAACTCCGAAATGGGTCTCCCCGGGGTAAAATCCAGGTGTTGGCATGGCTGGTTCCTTCTGGAGACTAAGGGAGATCCCATTTTCTGACCACTTCTGTCCGCTACGGAACGCTTTTTTTTTTTTTTTTTTTTTTTTGAGATGGAGTCTCACTCTGTCACCAGGCTGGAGTGCAGTGGCGCGATCTCGGCTCACTGCAACCTCCGCCTCCCGGGTTCAAGTGATTCTCCTGCCTCAGCCTCCCAAGTAGCTGGGACTACAGGCATTCATCACCACACCTGGCTAATTTTTGTATTTTTAGTAGAGATGGGGTTTCACCATCTTGGCCAGGCTGGTCTCGAACTCCTGACCTTGTGATCTGCCTGCCTCGGCCTCCCAAAGTTCTGGAATTATAGGCGTAAGGCACCGCACTCAACGTAATTTTTATTAATAATGGTTTTGAGCATGCAGTGTCCCATTTGGTTATAGATAGAGGAATGGCAGAGTATGAATAGGTTGATGTGGTTACTCTGTTGAAACGCTAAGAACATTTCTGGGAATTGTAGAGGGTAGGTAATTGCAACTGTCTTCTGTCTTCTAGGTGCTATGTCTGTGGACACACCCTAGGATATATTTTCTTCTCTGTCTTTCCAATCAAGTCCACGTAAACACTAGGCAAGAATCTTAGATGGGAAAATAATGAAAAAGCAACCAGTGACCCAAGGCAGGGGTAAAGAAAGGAGAGAGAATTCCTTGGAGTTGCTGTTCATTTCGCAGAGTAAAAGCAGTGTGCAATTTTTCTAAGCACCGTCTTAGTGCTTAGTGCTTAGATGGTGGGTCCAAACACCATCTCCTTCTTTCCGAAAGGAATATCTTCCCATCCACAGGAAGGCAAGAAAAAGGAGTGGACCGTTGTTTCAGGTAAAAACTTGGCTGCATCTTTTGAGAAGTGTCTGTTCCTATCCTTTGCCCACTTTTTGATGAGGTTGTTTATTTTTTGTTGTTGTTGTAAATTTATTTAAGTTCCTTGTAGATTCTGGACATTACACCTTTGTCAGGTGGATAGACTGCAAAAATTTTCTCCCATTCTGTAGGTTGCCTGTGCGGCCAACAAACATATGAAAAAAAGCTCATCGTCACTGGTTATTAGAGAAATGCAAATCAAAACCACAATGAGATACCATCTCAGGCCCGTTAGAATGGCAATTATTAAAAAATCAGGAAAAAACCGACACTGGCAAGGCTGTAGAGAAACAGGAATGCTTTTACACTGTTGCTGGACATGTAAATTAGTTCAACCATTGTGGAAGACAGTGTGGCGATTCCTCAAGGATCTAGAAGCAGAAATACTATTTGATGCAGCCATCCCATTACTGTGTATATACCCAAAGGATTATAAATCATTTTACTATAAAAATGCATGCACGCATATGTTTATTGCAGCACTATTCACAATAGCAAAGACTTGGAACCAACCCAAATGCCCATCAGTGATCGACTGGATAAAGAAAATGTGGCACATATACATCATGGAATACTATGCAGCCATAAAAAAGGATGAGTTCATGTCCTTTGCAGGGACATGGATGAAGCTGGAAGCCATCATTCTCAGCAAACTAACACAAGAACAGAAAACCAAACACCTAATGTTCTCACTCATCAATGGGAGTTGAACAACGAGAACACATGGACACAAGGAGGGGAACATCACACACCAGGGCCTGTCGGGGGTTGGAGGGCAAGGGGAGGGAGAGCATCAGGACAAATACCTAATGCATGCAGGGCTTAAAACCTAGATGACGGGTTGATAGGCGCAGGAAACCACCACGGCACATGGATACCTATGCAAAAAACCTCCATGTTCTGCACATGTATCCAAGAACTTAAAGTAAAAAAAAAAAAAAAAAAACAACTTAACTGCATCTCGAATACATATTACCAAAAGAAAGAAGCCACTTTCCAAGGGGTACTTACTGCATGAAGGCATGTATATGACTTTGTGGACCCAGCAAATACAGAGACATAAAACAGACTAGTGCTTGCCAGAAGTTAGGGCTGAGGATTGGGGTTGCCTGTGGATGGCCAAGGTGAGGGAATTCTCTGCAGTCATGGACTTGTTCTGAATCCTGATGGGGTCTTGGGTACCTGAATGCATACATGTATTAAAACATATGACTGTGCACCAAACAACAGAGAATGGCATATACTGAAAGAGCGCAGGCTTGTCTTGTACCACAAGACAAGGGCTTGCAATTACCTGCCCTCTGCCATTCCCAGGAAGGTTGTTCTTGGCGTTTCAACAGAGTAAGCACATCAACATTAAAAGGTTGAAGATTGGATTCCCACAGGATCCAGCAAATGCACTTCTGGGTCTATACACCCCCTCCCCCAAATTGGGACTTGATCCAATATTCACACACTTGTGTTCATAGCAGTGTTACTCACCATAGCCCCAACATGGCAGGCCCCCCAAGTGGTCATTGGCAGATAAATAGCTAAGCAAAATGTGGTCTGTCTATATGGTGGAATATTATTCAGCCTTTAAAAAGGACAGAAGCTCTGGTCAAGCGTTGACAAACTGTGAGGACATTACACTGAGTAAAAGAAACCAGTCCTAAAAAGGAAAAATACTCTATGATACCACCTGAGGTCAGAGTTTGACACCAGCCTGGCCAACAGGGTGAAACCTTGTCTGTACTAAAAATGGTGCCTATAATCCCAGCTACTCGGGAGGCGGAGGCAAGAGAATTGTTTGAACCTGGAAGGCAGAGGTTGTAGTGAGCCGAGATTGTGCCACTGTACTCCAGCCTGGGCGACAGAGCGAGACTTTGTCTCAAAAAAAAAAAAAAAAAAAAAAAAAAAAAGAGTTACAATGGTAAATTTGATTCTATGCATATTTTATCATAATTCATTTTTTAATTAAAAAAAGACAACTACGTGCAAAACATGTTACTTCAGAGAGAGCATACAAAGTCACCCTTAGGGTTAGGAACTACATATTGGAAGTGCTATCTGCATTTCTTTATATGTCATCGTTTTAAAGGGCTTATCTATGTGTGGTGCAGCATCAGGGGCATCCATAATGGGTACGTATAACATCTGTACCCCTGCAGATGTGCACTGGGGTACAGGCTAGAAAGCTTTGCTGACAAAGGTGTGCACCAAACCTGGGAGCCTGCAGGTGCAGCCAGCACCCCACACCTAACTCTCACCGACTGGTCCAGAATCTAGCTGAGAATCTAGCACAATCTAGCTCCAGAATTGAGTTGAAAGTGCTGCCGAGAAGTTCTGACTGGAGAAAGGCCAGGCATGTAATTGTCACTGGGTGCTTGACAAAGGCCAGCCCTGATGTCTTCCATCCCCAAGTCACTCTCCCCGGAGTAGGTATGGAATCAGCTCTATGCAGATGTGGGAACTGCTTCTTAGAGAGGGATGGCGGATCCCGGCCAGCATGGATGCTACCAGGTGGGGGCCGGTGGGATGTTCACACCCACCAGCTTCTCCTCTATGCCTCTGCATCCCAGACCCTGGGAGATGCCCAGATTCCTGCCCCACTGCACTCAAGACAGGGAGAAACCTCTCCTTTGAAGATTAAGCAGTGGTGCTCAGGGGCTGCTGTGGATCTCAGGGGTGTTTTCTTTCTTTTCTTGTTTTGGTCTCGAAGAGTGTGATAACTCACTTGGAATTTTAATGTGTTCTGTAGTTATGCAAGTCTAAAATCTTGCGCATATAGTTTTAAATGTTTGTTATGGTTGGTTCTTCAAAGGGAGTGATTCGGACCCCCCAGGGCTTATCTGTAAATGTCTGCAGACATTTTCGGTTGTCACAAGGGAGGTGGAGGAGATAGGTGCTCCTGGACCCTGGTGGGTGGAGCTCGGGGACGCTGCTCAACACCCAACAGTGCACAGGATGGACAGCCCCACCAGAGAGAGTCATGCATCCCCAAATATCAGCAGCACTGAGGCTGAAAAAGACTGTGTTAGCATGAGTGACTCTCACATTGCTCCTTCTCTCTTCTTTTCCCCTCCTTCCTTCCTTCACCCATCTCTGTGTATCAATCTATAGCTCTTTCCCTTAACCTCTCTCTAATCAATCTACCCATCCATCATCTATCTAGTCCGTCCATCCATGCATCCATCATGTATCTGTCTATCCATCCATCCATCATCTATCAATCCATCTATCCATCTTTCTATCATCTATGTATCTAGTCTATAATCTATCTATCTATCTATCATCTATCTATCTATCCATCTATCTATCATGTACCCATCTGTGCCTCTGTATCCCACACCAAGAGAGCTGCCCAGCTTCCTGCCTGTTGGCACTCAATGATAGAGAAGACAGGTTGGGAAACCTCTGTCTTCTATCTATTACCTAGGTATCTATGTATCTGTCCATCCATCCATCCATCCATCCATCCATCCATCCATCCATCCATCCATCCATCCACCTATCTCATCTATCTATCCACCTATTTATCTACTCTATGTATTTATCTATCTTGCTATTATCTATTTATCTATCTAGGTATCTATCTATCCATCCATCCATCTACCTATCTCATTTATCTATCCACCTATCTATCTACTACTCTACATATTTATCTTGCTATCATCTATTTATCTATCCAGGTATCCATCAGTCCATCCATTGATCCATCCATCCATCTATATAGTCTATCCATCTATCTACTCTGTATTTATTTATCTAGCTAGCTGTCATCTATTTATCTATCTCCCTATCTATATCTATTTATCCACCTATGTACCCATCCATCCATTTCTCTATCATGTATCTAATTATCTATCCATCCATCCATCTATCATCTACCTACCTATCTACCCATCCATCTCTAATCCATCTATCATCTATCTACCTGCCTATCTACCCATCCTTCTATTTCACTATCAGCTATCTATCTATCTATCTATCTATCTATCTATGTCTAATCCATCTATCATCTATGGCAGTGGTTTGCAACCAGGCACAATTGTACTTCCCACAGGACCCTTGCTGATGTCTGGACATATTTGGTCATCCTGACTCTGGGGTGGAGGGTGTGCTTCTGGCATCTCCTGGGTAGAGGCCACCAGGGACGCTGCTAAATGCCCTCTAGTGCACAGGATGGCCCCACCATAGATAATCATCCAGCCCCAAACACCAGCACTCCCCAGATGGCAGATACTTTGAGTAGCCAATCATGTCATCCCACAAACGTTATACATTTTTACATATTCATGAAAGGAATTTGTGAAAAAGCCAAGGTCTAGGTGCCTGTCCACTTGCTGCTGTTTACTGCTCCGTCCTGGCCTCCAGCGGGTAGTTTATACACTCTCTGAAATGCATCCATTCCTTTGTTTGATATATTAATGCTTCATTCACCCCTTTCCAAGCAGAAAGCTGCCGTTAGTCCTGCCTGGTGACACTTTCTGTCACTTCTGCAGGGGAATTATTCTGCGTATATAACTTAACCGTGAGCCGTCTGTCCTAACACCTAAGGCATATTCTGTAAGCAATCCTTGTACCGTTGGCAGCTGCCTGAGTGCTGTCAATCGTCTGGGACACTTTACGACTTCCTCCAGCCACAGGAAGGGTACATCACAATTTATGCCGCCTCCTTGGAGGCCCTGAATTCTAAAACATCGATTGCTGTATTTTTTTACTGTGCTTTCACACTTATACAAATTTCCACGGCTAGAATTTCAAAGACTTGCAGAAAATGAAGAAACCGAATTGGATCAATTCATTTCCATTTTTTTTGAAGGTTGCTAGGAACACTTCACCAACTCCTTCTCCCTTATCCTTTAGAAAGAGGGTGCTGGAGCTTTCAACGAAGCAGGACTTTTGCTAGAAATGAGCTTTGAAATCTGCTTGCCTGGGTCAGGATACCTGAAGGTCAAACAAGAAAGTGAAGGCACGTGAAAGTCATTTATATTCCAATCTGTGGTCTGGGTTACTTTAAGGCCAACCCAGGAGATGGGGGAAGGAGGCTTGGCTCTTAGCCAGGCAAAATTGCGAGATTATATTGCCTAGATGTTACATGTTTATACATTGAGAAGGGTAAAAAGCAGCATCGTAGGAAGACAGGCTAAGACCTTGAAGAGGTAGCTATGTTTTTTTCTTTTCTTTTTTGAGACAGAGTCTTGCTCTGTCGCCCAGGCTGGAGTGCAGTGGTAAGATTTCAGTTCACTGCAACCTCCGCCTCCTAGGTTCAAGCAATTCTCCTGCCTCAGCCTCCCGAGTAGCTGGGATTACAGGAGCCTGCCACCACACCCAGCTAATTTCTGTATTTTTAGTAGAGAGGGGTTTCACCGTCTTGGCCAGGCTGGTCTTGAACTCCTGACCTCGTGATCCACCTGCCTCAGCGTCCCAAAGTGCTGGGATTACAGGCATGAGCCACCACGCCTGGCCTATAGCTATCTTTTTCTTTCTGGAGCATTGGCTTGACATGGAAATTAGCTATTTGACAGGAGTCTTCCACAACTTAATGTCTAAAGGTCAAGATGTGATTCTGTGGAGCACGTCTCAAAAGCCCCGTCAGAGGTACCCAGTATTGGAACATTCCGGATGAAAATACAGTCATGTGTCATTTTTTCTTTCTTTTTTGAGATGGAGTTTTGCTCTTGTTTTTTCTTTTCTTTTTTTTTTTTTTTTGAGATGGAGTTTCCCTCTTGTCGCCCAGCCTGCAGTGCAATGGTGCAATCTCGGCTCACTGCAATCTCCGCCTCCCGGGTTCAAGCGATTCTCCTGCCTCAGCCTCCTGAGTACCTGGCATGACAGGCACCTGCCACCACGCCCAGCTAATTTTTTGTATTTTTAGTTTAGATGGGTTTTTGCCATGCTGGCCAGGCTGGTCTCAAACTCCTGACCTCAGGTGACCTCCCCGCCTCAGCCTCCCAAAGTGCTGGGATGACAGGCGTGAGCCACGGCGCCCAGCCATGTGTTGCTTGATGATGGGGATACATTCTGGGAAATGTGTGATCGGGGGATTTCATTGCTGTGAAAAATCGTAGAGCACACTCACACAAACCTAGGTGGTATAGCCTACCACACACCTAGGCTATGTGGTACTGCTCATTGCCCTTAGACTGCAAACCAAATTCCAGTGTAAACCAAAAATAAAATTCTAAGCCCCAGCCATCTCAATGGACCCTTCCTCTCAGTTAACGGCATTCCAAAGTTAAGCTGAAAAACTAGTTCAGAGGCCAGGCCCAGTGGCTCACGCCTGTAATCCCAGCACTTCAGGAGGCTGAGACAGATGGATCATGAGGTCAGGAGTTCAAGACCAGCCTGGCCAACATGGTGAAACCTTGTCTCTACTAAAAATACAAAAATATTAGTCAGGCGTGGTGGTGGACGCCTGTAATCCCAGCTACTTGGGAGGCTGAGGCAGAGAATTGCTGGAACCCAGGAGTGGAGGTTGCAGTGAGCCGAGATCACGCCATTGCACTCCAAGCCTGGGCAACAGAGCGTGACTCTGTCTCAAACAAACAAACAAACAAAGAAACAACTAGTTCAGGCCATGACAGAAGTGTGGGTCAGACATGTCTCCTAATACCTTCCTCCTTTGTGGAATTCAGGAGAAGGCGAGCAGCATTCACATCAACACAGACCTCAATTCTGGTGAGAAATGTTGATAATCTATCGAAGCCTGCTACCTAGAGGCTTCATCTGCATGATAAAACCTTGGTTTCCACAACCCCATATCTTAACCCAGCCATTCTTCTTGATAATAACCCTTTCAACCACCAACTGCCAATCAATCAGATTTTTTTTTTTTTTTTTTGAGATGGAGTCTCACTCTGTCACCTAGGCTGGAGTGCAATGGCACGATCTTGGCTCACTGCAACCTCCACCGCCTGGGTTCAAGTGATTCTCCTGCCTCAGCGTCCCAAGTAGCTGGGCCTACAGGCATCCATCACCATGCCTGGCTATTGTTTTTTTGTTTGTTTTGGTTTTTTCTGTATTTTTAGTAGAAAATATTTAAATCTACCTATGACCTAGAAGGAACCAATGTACATCCTACATGTATTGACTGATGTCTCATTAAAATGTATACAACCAAGCTGTGCCCAGCCACCTTGGACACATGTCATCAAGACCTGCGGAGCCTGTGTGACAGGTGCATCCTTAACCTTGGCAAAATAAATGTTCTAAATTTTGATTGAGACCTGCCTCAGGTACTTTCTTTTTTATGTTTTCCCCTACACATACATACCTATGATAAAGTTTAATTTATTAATTAGGCACAGTAAGAAATTAACAGTAACTAATAATTGGTTTTTTTATTTTTTTGCTTTTTTTTTGAGATGGAGTCTTACTCTGTTGCCCAGGCTAGAGTGCACTGGTGCGATCTCAGATCACTGCGACCTCCACCTCCCAGGTTCAAGCGATTCTTCTGCCTCAGATTCCTGAGTAGCTGGGATTACAGGCATGCACCAACATGCCCGGCTAGTTTTTGTATTTTTAGTAGAGATGAGGTTTACCCATATTGGCCAGGCTGGTCTCGAACTCCTGACCTCGTGATCCACCTGCCTCGGCCTCCCAAAGTGCTGGGATTACAGGCATGAACCACTACGCCCGGCCTAATTTTTGTATTTTTAGTAGAGACGGGGTTTCACCATGTTGGCCAGGCTGGTCTCAAACTCCTGACCTCATGATTCGCCCACCTTGGCCTCCCAAAGTGCTGGGATTACAGGCATAAGCCACTGCGCCTGGCCTAATTTTTGTATTTTTAGTAGAGACGGTGTTTCACCATGTTGGCCAGGCTGGTCTTAAACTCCTGACCTCGTGATCTGCCCGCCTCGGCCTCCCAAAGTGCTGGGATTACAGGCGTGCACCAACACGCCTGGCTAATTTTTTGTATTTTTAGTAGAGATGGGGTTTCACCATGTTGGTCAGGCTGGTCTCGAACTCCTGGCCTCGTGATCCGCCTGCCTCGGCCTCCCAAAGTGCTGGGATGACAGGCGTGAGCCACCGCGCCTGGCCGGTGGAGAGGTTTAAATGAAATGATGCTGGAAGTATCCTGGCATAAAATAAGGGCGTCATGGGTAGAAGCAATGCCTTCTTGAAAACGGAAGCCATATCTGCATTGATTATTTTCAAGGAGAATGAACCAAAAAATAACTCAGCTTGAGGACTGGCCTGTCTCTGTGACAGCCTGTGGTCATAACTCATGCGTCAATCCCTGGCACACACCGGTAAGCCCAGTGCTTCCGGAGGCCAAAGCAAGAGGATGGTTTGAGTTCGGGAGTTTGCAACCAGCCAGGGCAACACAGTGAGATCCCTGTCTCTGCTAAAAATAAACATTAAAAAATGTTTTTGTGTTTGAGATAGGGTGTGGTGGTGTGCACCTGTAGATGTAGTGAGATCTCCATCTCTGCTAAAAATAAACATTAAAAAACTGTTTTTATGTTTGAGATAGGGTGTGGTGGTGTGCACCTGTAGATATAGTGAGATCCCCATCTCTACTAAAAATAAACATTAAAAAATGTTTTATATTTTGAGATAGGGTGTGGTGGTGTGCACCTGTAGATGTAGTGAGATCCCCATCTCTGCTAAAAATAAACATTAAAAAATGTTTTATATTTTGAGATAGGGTGTGGTGGTGTGCACCTGCAGATGTAGTGAGATCCCCATCTCTGCTAAAAATAAACATTAAAAAATGTTTTATATTTTGAGATAGGGTGTGGTGGTGTGCACCTGTAGATGTAGTGAGATCTCCATCTCTGCTAAAAATAAACATTAAAAAAGTGTTTTTATGTTTGAGATAGGGTGTGGTGGTGTGCACCTGTAGATGTAGTGAGATCCCCATCTCTACTAAAAATAAACATTAAAAAATGTTTTATGTTTTGAGATAGGGTGTGGTGGTGTGCACCTGTAGATATAGTGAGATCCCCATCTCTGCTAAAAATTAATATTTAAAAATGTTTTATGTTTTGAGATAGGGTGTGGTGTGCACCTGTAGATGTAGTGAGATCCCCATCTCTGCTAAAAATAAACATCAAAAAGTGTTTTATGTTTTGAGATAGGGTGTGGTGGTGTGCACCTGCAGATGTAGTGAGATCCCCATCTCTGCTAAAAATAAATATTAAAAAATGTTTTATATTTTGAGATAGGGTGTGGTGGTGTGCACCTGTAGATGTAGTGAGATCCCCATCTCTGCTAAAAATAAACATTAAAAAATGTTTTATGTTTTGAGATAGGGTGTGGTGGTGTGCACCTGTAGATGTAGTGAGATCTCCATCTCTGCTAAAAATAAACATTAAAAAAGTGTTTTGATGTTTTGAGATAGGGTGTGGTGGTGTGCACCTGTAGATGTAGTGAGATCCCCATCTCTGCTAAAAATAAATATTAAAAAATGTTTTATGTTTTGAGATAGGGTGTGGTGGTGTGCACCTTCAGAATCAAAGAGCACCTTCCAGGGTCTTCCCTCCCCTGAAGGTTAATTTGTAGGCAGACGAATCAGGTATTGATCTCTGTCCTTGGAATAATCAGGATGATGTTCAGGATTCATTAGGATGCATAGAACCCAAGAGCCTCTTCCAGGGTCATCCCTCTCCTGAAGGTTAATCCATAGGCAGATGAATCAGGTATTGATCCCTGTTCTTGGAATAATCTAGAGGATCTCTGGAATTCATTAGGATTCATAGAACCAAAGATCCCCTTCCAGGATGGTCCCTCTCCTGAAGGTTAATCCATAGGCAGATGAATCAGGTATTGATCCCTGTTCTTGGAATAATCTAGAGGATCTCTGGAATTCATTAGGATTCATAGAACCAAAGATCCCCTTCCAGGATGGTCCCTCTCCTGAAGGTTAATCCATAGGCAGATGAATCAGGTATTGATCCCTGTTCTTGGAATAATCTAGAGGATCTTTGGAATGCATTAGGATTCATAATCACAGCTATGCCGATGCCGTCATCGCTGGCTTAGCCCTCTCTGAAAACACAGTCATCATCTACCCCATTGGAATCACAATGCAAAAGACCTGTCCCAAAGCAGTGGTTTCTTATGTGATTCTTGCATCCAGGACAAATGACAGAGTCAGCAGAGAGGCACCTGTTCCATCTTTTGGTTTGATCCAGTTAAAGGCACACACGTGAGCACCCAATGTTTGCCAACTCAGCACTGGGCAGAGCCTGGCCTCTGAGGAAATTGGCATCTTGGTAATCAATATATTATTATGTTTTATTGAAATGTAAGTCATGGCCGATTCAGTCAGTGGCTCATGCCTGTAATCCCAACATTTTGGGAGGCCAAAGAGAGGGGATTGCTTGAGTCCAGGAGTTTGAAACAAGCCTAGGCAACATACTGAGACCTCATGTCTATTAAAAAACAATTAGGTGTGGTGGCATGTACATGAAGTCCAACCTACCATGGAGGCTGAGGTAGGAGGATTCCTCGACCCCAGGAGGTGGAGGCTGCAGTAAGCTGTGATTGCACCACTGCATTCTAGCTTGGGCAACAGAGGGAGACCCTGTCTCAAAAAATAAAAAGGAAATATAAGTCACATAACATAAAATGAACCATTTTAGGCCGGGCGTGGTGGCTCATGTCTGTAATCCCAGCACTTTGGGAAGCTGAGGCGGGTGGATCACAAGGCCAGGAGTTCAAGACCATCCTGGCCAACATGGTGAAACCCTGTGTCTACTAAAATACAAAAAAAAAAAAAATTAGCCGGGTGTGGTGGTGCGTGCCTGTAATCCTAGCTACTCGGGAGGCTGAGGGAGGGGAATCACTTGAACCCGGGAGGTGGAGGTTGCAGTGAGCCGAGATCGTGCCTCTGCACTCCAGGCCTGGTGACATACCAAGACTCTGTCTCAAAAAAAGAAAAGAAAAAAATTAACCATTTCATGTGTACAATTCTGTGACATTCAGGATGTTCACTATGTTGGGCAACCATCATCACTCTTGAGTTCCAAAACATTTTCATCACCCCAAAAGAAACGCCATACACAACGACAGCCACTCCCATCCCCCGGGCCCTATTCCACAGCGACCACTAATCTAGTTTCTGTCTCTTTGAACTGAACTATTCTGGCTACTTTACAGACCTGGAATCATACAGGTGACCTATTGCATCTGGCTTCTTTCACTTACGATAATACTTTCTGAGGTTCATCCGTGTTGTGGCATGTATCCACATTTCATTCCTTTTTTTATGGCTAAGTAATATTCCATCGCATGGATGTACGATGATGCATTGTTTTTTTAGAGACCAGTTCTTGCTCTGTGGACCAGGCTGGAGTGCAATGGCATGATCATAGCTCACTGCAGCCTCCACTTCCTGAGCTCAAACGATCCTCCCACCTCAGCCTCCTGAGTAGCCGGGATTATAGGTGCACATCTTCACATCCAGCCAACTATTTTTATGTTTTGTAGAGATGGGATCTTGCTATGCTGCCCAGGCTGATCTCAAACTCCTGGCCTCAAGCAATCCTCCCACCTCAGCCTCCTGAAGCACTGGGATTACAGGTATAAGCTACTGAGTCTGGCCTATATATGTATACATATACACACACACACACAGGTACATATGTATACAATATGTATATATACACACATATTGTATATACATATATACACACATATTGTATATACATATATATATATATATATATATATTTTTTTTTTTTTGAGACGGTGTCACTCTGTCACCCAGGCCGGAGTGCAGTGGTGCGATCTCGGCTCACTGCAACCTCCACCTCCCGGATTCAAGCAATTCTCCTGCCTCAGCCCCCCAAGTAGCTGGGACTACAGGTGTGCACCACCATACCTGGCTAATTCTTATATTTTCAGTAGAGACGAGGTTTCACCATGATGTCCAGAGTGGTCTCAAATTCCTAGACTCAGTGATCCACCCACCACGGCCTCCCAAAGTGCTGGGATTACAGGTGTGAGCCACTGTGCAAGGCCCCAAAACGTATTTTTAATTCCCGCTTTACTCTTCTAAAAATGAAATAATCCTTACTATCACCATAAGAAAATTTAATAATATACTAATATCCACATAATGCAAATTATAATAAAGGAATATGTGGCAGGGCACGGTGGCTCACGCCTGTAATCCCAGCAGTTTGGGAGGCCGAGGCAGGTGGATCACCTGTGGTCGGGAGTTCGAGACCAGCCTGACCAACATGGTGAAACCCTGTATCTACTTAAAAAAAAAAAAAAAAAAAAAAAAAATATATATATATATGTGTATGTATGTGTGTGTGTGTGTATATATATGTATGTGTATATATATATGTATGTGTGTGTGTATATATATATGTATGTATGTGTGTATATATATATGTATGTATGTATGTATATAAAATTAGCCAGGCGTGGTGGTGGGCGCCTGTAATCTCAGCTACTCAGGAGGCTGAGGCAGGAGAATCACCTGAACTCGGGAAGCAGAGGTTGCGGTGAGCCGAGACTGTGCTATCGCACTCCAGCCTGGGCAACAAGAGCAAAACTCCGTCTCAAAAAATAAATAAATAAATAAAAAATAAAGCAATATGCGTTGGTACATCTCAACTTTCAGGCCTACCTCTACCCTGGAAATAACGAGGCAGTAATATGCGTGCCTCTATGTGTTGAATCCACAAGATGACACGACCATCATCTAACCCATTACACGACTGGGTGGCCGACGGCAATCACAGGCCGCCCAGGCCTGGTGTCCTGGTAACTCGAACGCCATGAGTCCTCTCCTGACGTCTGATTTCCCCAAATGGTGATGAAACGCAGCCAGTCCAATCGTCTCTGTTAACGCTGTGTTTTTTGACTAGAAAATCAATCCCTTGTATTTATGTGTAAGCCGAGTTAAGTGCTAGGCTCAGGTGAATTGTAAACAGGTTTTTTGTCTTTGTGGCCATCTGGGTTACACACTCACGAGTCATGTGGGTCGTGGGTGTGCTCTCTGCTAGGTAGCATTGCCCTGTACTCTGCGACGAGTTGAAGTCCCAGGCTTCCCCCAACCAAATGCCAGTGGAGGCACTTGATTCTTTTGCCCACCCAGCAACCCACCCACCCCCAACTTCCCATATGTTCCTGCAGAGAACAGCCAGCGCCCCCTCACCACATATCGAGAAAAAACACCAGATCATCAGGACAATTTCATTGAACCAAACCTCCCACTGCAGCCAAACTCACATAGAAAACATCCTTTGCAGCCTGAAAACCCTTTTAGGACCTTTCTGTCACTGAGTCTTATAAACCTATAAAGATTCATTGAACAGAACCGGAGATTCGGGCTCCTGGAAAAGCTTGACAAAGTGACACAATGTATTAGTCCATTCTTGCATTGCTATAAAGAAATATCCGAGGCTAGGTAATTTATTTTTAATTTTTTGGAGAGAGAGTCTTGCTCTGTCGCCTAGGCTGGAGTGCAATGGCACAATCTTGGCTCACTGCAACCTCCGTTTCCCAGGTTCAAGCGATTCTCCTGCCTCGGCCTCCCGAGTAGCGGAGATTACAGGCGCCCGCCACCATGCCCAGCTAATTTTTCGTATTTTTAGTAGAGACGGAGTTTCACCATGTTGGCCAGGATGGTCTCCAACTCCTGACTTTGGGTGATCCACCCACCTCAGTCTCCCAAAGTGCTGGGATGACAGGCATGAGCCACCATGCCCGGCCCAAGTCTTAACACACCTATGAAGATTCATTGAACAGAATCAGAGACTCAGGCTCCTGGAGGAGCTTGACAAAGTTACACAGTGTAATATGCCATTCTTGTATCGCTATAAAGAAATATCTGAGGCTGGGTAATTTGTTTTTTATTTTTTGGAGATGGAGTCCTGCTCTGTCACCCAGGCTGGAGTGCAGTGATGCGATCTCGGTTCACTGCAACTTCCGCCTCCTGGGTATAAGCGATTCTCCTGCCTCAGCCTCCCGAGTAGCTGCGATTGCAGGTACCCGCCACCATGCCCAGCTAATTTTTCATATTTTTAGTAGAGACATAGTTTCACCATGTTGTCCAGGCTGGTCTTGAACTCCTGAGCTCAGGCAACCTACCCCGTGAGGCTAATTTATAAAGAAAAGAGGTTTCATTGGCTTGGCTGATAGTTCTGCAGGCTGTATAGGAAGCATGGTGCCAGCATGTGTTCAGCCTCTGGTGAGGTAAGAGGAAGCTTACAGTCATGGCGGAAGGCAACGTGGGAGAAGGCACGTCACGTGGTGAGTGTGGAAGCTGGATATGGGGGAGAGGTGCTACACACTTTATTTTATTTTTATTTATTTATGAGATGGAGTCTCACTCTGTTGCCCAGGCTTGAATGCAGTGGAGCAATCTCGGCTCACTGCAACCTCTGCCTCTCGGATTCAAGCGATTCTCCTGCCTCAGCCTCCCAAGTAGTTGGGATTACAGGCGCCAGCCACCACGCCGGGCTAATTTTTGTATTTTTGGTAGAGACGGTGTTTCACCATGTTGGCCAGGCTGGTCTCAAACTTCTGACCTCAGGTGATCCGCCTGCCTCGGCCTCCCAAAGTGCTGGGATTACAGGCACCTGCCACCATGCCCAGCTGATTTTTGTATTTTTAGTAGAGACGGGGTTTCACCATGTTGGTCAGGCTGGTCTCAAACTCCTGACCTCAGGTGATCCGCCTGCCTCAGCCTCCCAAAGTGCTGGGGTTACAGGCGTAAACCACCATGCTCCCAGCCTTTAAACAACCACATCCCGAGAGGACTGACTAACTACCGCAAGACCAGCACCAAACCATGAGGGATCTGCCTCTCAGATCCAAACATCTCTCACCAGGCTCCCAGCTTTGAGGATGACAACTGAACACGAGATTGGAGCCAGGACAGATATCCGAACTTTTATCATGCCGTCAGCCATAGACAAGCTTCTGTTGTTGTTTTATTTTCCTACACAAATCACATGTTCCTCCTACGATGCCAGAGACTTTTACTTTATTATTATTTTATTTATGTATTTATTTTTTTGAGATGGAGTCTCGCTCTGTTGCCCAGGCTGGAGTGCAGTGGTGCAATCTCTGCTCACTGCAAGCTCTGCCTCCCGGGTTCACACCATTCTCCTGCCCCAGCCTCCCGAGTAGCTGGGACTACAGGCGCCTGCCACCATGCCCGGCTAATTTTTTGTGTTTTTTACTGGAGACGGGGTTTCACCGTGTTAGCCAGGATGGTCTCGATCTCCTGACCTCGTGATCTGCCTGCCTCAGCCTTCCAAACTGTTGGGATTACAGGCGTGAGCCACCACGCCCGGCCTTTATTATTATTATTATTTTGAGATGGAGTCTTGTTCTGTCACCCAGGCTGGAGTGCAGTGTCGTGATCTCGGCTCACTGCAACCTCCACCTCTCAAGTTCAAGAGATTCTCCTGCCTCAGCCTCCGGAGTAGCTGGGATTACAGGCGTGTGCCACCATGCTGGGCTAATTTTTGTATTTTTAGTAGAGACAGGGTTTCACCTTGTTGGCCAAGCGTGTCTCGAACTCCTGACATCAGGTGATCTACCTGTCTGGTTCAATTATACAGAGAGTGCACTGTTTCTTTACTGCATGCCCCAAAAAGAAAAAAAAAATGCAAAACCTCTTTGCACTAAGGATTGTCTGAATATGCAATTACTGTAAAAAATAAAAGTCTTATATATTCTGTTCAATGGGTCTGTATAGGGTTATAAGACTCAGTGTAAGAACAGAGCTAAAAGCGTTTTGAGACTGCAAAGCATTCTTTCTACATGATTTGTGCAGCAGTGGGAGGTTCAGTTCAATCATATTGATCTGACATCATAGTCGTCTTTGATTAATTACCAGCTCTAATCACTGTCTCGATGCTACTCTTTATCTTGGAGTAGCCACTGGTATTGGTTTGATATCAAAGCTTTCATTCTTAGATCTGTCTCTCTCTTTCTTTCTGTCTCTCAAATGAAAAGATTTAGATACAGACACACAGAAGGCAGAAGACAGGTATACACCAAGATGGAGGCAGAGACTGCAGTGATGCAGCGTTCTGAATTATCTGGGTGGACCCTAAATGTAATGACAAGGGTCCTTCTAAGAGACAGAAGAGGAGACGAGGAGAAGGCCACATGGAGATGGAGGCAGAGACTGGAGTGATGTGGCCACAAGCCCAGGGATGCCTGAAGCCCCCAGGAGCTGGGAGAGGCAGGAAGGACCCTCCCCTAGAGCCTCCAGAGGGAACTGGATATACCTGGAGTGGGTTGAACTGTGATCACCCCAAAAGAGGGGTTCATGTCCTAATCCCCAGAACCTGTGCATGGGACCTGTTTGGAAAAGGGGTCTTTGCAGATATAGTT
Organism: Pongo abelii; assembly: GCF_028885655.2. Classification (NCBI taxonomy): domain Eukaryota; kingdom Metazoa; phylum Chordata; class Mammalia; order Primates; family Hominidae; genus Pongo; species Pongo abelii. Next base: position 1,854,988 of record NC_072009.2, read on the forward strand.
AAATGAAGGATATCAAGATAATCATTCTGAATTATCTGGGTGGACCCTAAATCTAATGACAAGGGTCATTCTAATAGACAGAAGAGGAGACACAGACACAGAGGAGGATGCCACGTGGAGATGGAAGCAGAAACTGGAGTGATGCGGCCACAAGCTCAGGGACACCTGGAGCCCCCAGGAGCTGGGAGAGGCAGAAAGGACCCTCCCCTAGAGCCTCCAGAGGCAGCATGCATGTCTGTGCCTTAATGCCTAGAGACACCTTGATCTCATACTCCTGGTCTCCAGGACTGAGAGAGGAGAAGTTCCTGTTGTTAAAAACCCCCCTGTCTGTAGTCATTTGCTAAGACAACCCTGGGATAGTGAATCAGAAGGAGTTTTTGCAGTGGTAAAAACTGCTTTCAGCCCCCGGTGGCCTGGAGGATTTGGGGGCTGCTGCCAGACGTGAGCCTGAGTGTCAGTGGGCAGTGGTCAGAAGAGGACGCTTGTGATGGGCGTTGAAGAGGCTGAACCATGATTGACTGTCGTGTCTGCAGCTCGGCTACGGCAGCAGTGAGGGTGGAGACAGACTCGCTGAGAGAAAATTCGATGCCTCTAAGGAGCCTATGCCACCCTCTTCTGATTTCTCAGCATCCTCTTGAACACAAGGAAAAAAAAGGGCAATGTCTGCAGTGCACAGAAAAGGAAGCAGATGGAAAATGACCTGCAGGGTGCAAGGGGACTCAGGAAGCAGTGGCAGGTACGTGTATTCATCAGGGTTCTCTAGAGGGACAGGACTGATAGGGTGGATGAATATAGGAAGAGGAGTTTATTAGGAAAATTGACTCATACGATCACCAGGTGAAATCCCACAATAGCCTGTCTGCAAGGTGAGGAGCCAGGAAGCAAGTCCCAGTCCCGAAACCTCAAAGGAAGGGAAGCCGACAGCGCAGCCTTCAGTCTGTGGCCAAAGGCCCGAGAGCACCTGGCAAATCACTGGTGTCAGTCCAAGAGTCTAAATGCTGAAGAATTTGGGGTCCAGTGTGTTTCAGGGTAGGGAGGATCCAGCAAGAGAAAAAGACAGAGGCCAGAAGACTCGGCCAGTCTAGTCCTTCCACGTTCCTCTCACTGCTTTTGTTTTATTTTTTTGAGACGGAGTCTCGCTCTGTTGCCCAGGCTGGAGTGCAGTGGTGTGACCTCGGTTTACTGCAACCTCCGCCTCCCAGGTTGAAGCAATTCTCCTGCCTCAGCCTCCTGAGTAGCTGGGATTACAGGCATGTGCCACCACACCTGGCTAAGTTTTATATTTTTACTAGAGACAAGGTTTTACCATGTCGCTCAGGCTGCTCTCGAACTCCCGACCTCAGGTGATCCGCCTGCCTCGGCCTCCTAAAGTGCTGGGATGACAGGTGTGAGCCCGCCTCGGCCTCCTAAAGTGCTGGGATGACAGGTGTGAGCCCGCCTCGGCCTCCTAAAGTGCTGGGATGACAGGTGTGAGCCACCGTGCCCGGCCCTCTGCCTGCTTTTATCCTAGCTGTGCTGGCAGCCGATCAAATGATGCCTGTCCAGATTGAGGGTGGGTACGCCTCTCCCAGTCCACTGACTCACATGTTAATCTCCTTTATCAACAACCTCACAGGAACAGCTATGATCAATACTTTGCTTCAATTCAGTCAAGTTGACACTCAATAGTAACCATCCCAGTAAGGAAACAGCAAAATGGAATGCAGACCCCATGGGCTGGGCACAGTAGCTCATGCCTGTAATCCCAGCACTTTGGGAGGCTGAGGCAGGTGGGTCACCTGAGGTCAGGAGTTCGAGATCAGCCTGGCCAACATGCGGAAACCACCTGTCTACTAAAAATACAAAAATCAGCCAGGAGTGGTGGCGGGTGCCTGTAGTCCCAGCTACTCGGGAGGCTGAGACAGAAGAATTGCTTGAACCCGGGAGGTGGAGCTTGCAGTGAGCTGAGATCGCGCCACTGCACTCCAGCTTGGGAGACAGGGTGAGACTCCTTCAAAAAAAAAAGAAAAAGAAAAGAAAAGAAAGGAAAGGAAAAGCAAAAAGGAAAGAAAGAAAGGAAAGAAAAAAAAGAAAAGAAAAGGGAAGGAAGGAAGGAAAAGAAAGAAAAGAAAAGAAAGGAAAGAAAGAAAGGAAAGAAAGAAAGGAAGGAAGGAAAGAAGGAAAGAAAGAAAGAAAGAAAGAAAGAAAGAAAGAAAAGAATACAGATCGTATAAGGATTGTTGCTGTGCTCTGCAGCCACCTCCTCCCAAATACTCCAGTGCTGAAATTGCAGAAAACAAAACTATGTGGTGTGGGAGTGGCAAAAGTCAAGGTCCTTTCTTGTGGGGAAGGATGGTGTTGATGTTGGTTATCTTGGTGGGGGGGAAGTTAGTTTGGGAGTAAATTAAAGGGAACCAGTGGAAAGGGAAGTAGATGAAAGAACAATCAGGAAGAGAAACTGAACAAATGGAACAAAAACATCGGCCAGGCGCGGTGGCTCATGCCTGTAATCCCGGCAGTTTGGGAGGCCGAGGCAGGCAGATCACGTGAGGTCAGGAGCTCGAGGCCAGCCTGACCAACATGATGAAACCACGTCTCTACTAAAAATACAAAAATTAGCCAGGAGTGGTGGCGGGTGCCTGTAATCCCAGCTACTCAGGAGGCTGAGGCAGGAGAATCGTTTGAACTGGGGAGGTGGAGGTTGCAGTGAGCTGAGATTGCGCCTCTGCTCTCCAGCCTGGGAAACAGAGGGAGACTCCATCTCAAAAAAAAAAAATCTTCATTCATCCATTGATGCAGGAACTCTGTGTGTGTGTGTGTGTGTGTTGGTTGACAATAGTCACCCTATTGTGCTATGTCTTATTTATTCTTTCCATTTTTTGTACCTATTAACCATCCTCACCTTCCCCACTCCAACCCCCTTTGTAACTGCAAGGATAAATGCTTGAGGGGATGGACACCCCATTCTCCATGATGTGCTTATTACACATTGCATGCCTGTATCAAAACATCTCATGTAAGTATAAATATATACACCTACTATGGACCCACAACAATTTTTAAAAATAATTCAACTTTTCTTTTTTGGGTTGAAACTGAGTCTTTCTCTGTCGCCCAGGCTGGAGTGCAAAGGCGTGACCTTGGCTCACTGCAACCTCCACCTCCCGGGTTCAAGTGATTTTCCTGCCTCAGCCTGCCACGTAGCTGGGATTACAGACGCCTGCCAGTATGCTCCACTAATTTTTCTATTTTTAGTAGAGACAGGGTTCCACCACGTTGGTCAGGCTGGTCTCGAACTCCAGACCTTGTGATTCGCCCACCTCGGTCTCCCCAAAGTGCAAAATTTTTTTTTTAATTGCATAGGATGAAATACTTGCAAACACACCCACAACCATATACAAATAAAACAGAAAATCTGAAAAGGCGGCTGGGTGTGGTGGCTCATGCCTGTATTCCCCAGCACTTTGGGAGGCCGAGGCAGGCGGATCACAATGTCAAGAGATCAAGATCATCCTGGCCAACATGGTGAAACCCCATCTCTACTAAAAATACAAAAATTAGCCGGGCGTGGTGGGGCTCACCTGTAGTCCCAGCTACTCAGGAGGCTGAGGTAAGAGAATCGCTTGAACCTGGGAGGCGGAGGTTGCAGTGAGCCGAGATCTCACCACCACACTCCAGCTTGGCGACAGAGTGAGACTCCGTCTGAAGAAAAAAAAAAAAAAAGAAAATCTGAAAAAGCAGGTCAGATTGTATCAATGTCCATATCTGGTTGAGCGATTTACTGGAGTTTTGCAAGATGTTCTAATTGTAGGAAGCTCGGTAAAGGTACATGGGATGACTCTGTACTACCTCTTACAACTGCATGTGAGTTTACACATCTTTGCATACAATTTCTGTGTTAGTTCAGGCTGCTGGGATAAAACACCATAGAGTCGGAAGCTTAAACTGTTAACATTCCTGTATCCCACTTCTGGAGGCTGGAGATCTGAGACAAGGGTGCCAGTATGGTTGGTTCCTGGTGAGAACTCTCTTCTTGGCCACCTTTTTCTTTTTGTTTTTAATTTTTTTTTTAATTATACTTTTTAAGTTCTGGGGTATATGTGCAGAACGTGCAGGTTTGTTACGTAGGTATCCACGTGCCATGGTGGTTTGCTGCACCCATCAACCTGTCATCTACATTAGGTATTTCTCCTAATGCTCTCCCTCTCCTAGCCCCCCAACCCCTGACAGGCCCTGGTGTGTGATGTTCCCCTCCTTGTGTCCATGTATTCTCATTGTTCAACTCCCACTTATAAGTGAGAACATGTGGTGTTTGGTTTTCTGTTCTTGTGTTAGTTTGCTGAGAATGATGGTTTCCAGCTTCATCCCTGTCCCTGCAAAGGACATGAACTCATTCTTTTTTATGGCTGCATAGTATTCCACAGTGTATATGTGCCACATTTTCTTTATCCAGTCTATCATTGATGGGCATTTGGGTTGGTTCCAAGTCTTTGCTATTGTGAACAGTTGGCCGCGTTTTTCTTGTGTGCTCACAAGGCAGTGGGAGAGTGAACTCGCTCTGAGCTCATCATCCTTTTATAAGGGCAGGAATCCCATGCATGAGGCTCCATCCCTCATGAGGCTGTACCCCCATGACATCATCATCTCGCAAAGCCGCCACTTCCTAACACCATCCTCTTGGGGGGGTGACAATTTCTACAAAGGAATTTGGAAGGACACCAATGTTCGGTCGATAGCAGTAGTCAATTAAAAATAGGAGATGATATAAAAAGATGTTAAATTAATATCTAATTGTCAGTGGATGTGTGAACTATCTGATGGTAAATATCAGATAAAAGATAGTTAAGGATAGAACATCAAAGAACCAAAGCTAAATCTTTTTTTTTTTTTTTTTTGAGACAGAGTTTCGCTCTTGTCGCCCAGGCTGGAGTGCAGTGGTGTGATCTCAGCCCACTGCAACCTCTGCCTCCCAGGTTCAAGCGATTCTCCTGCCTCAGCCTCCCAAGTAGCTGGGATGCTAAATCTTTTACAGTAATAATAATAAAATAACAAACTAATAAAAGAAGCATTACACCAAGAAGACAGTATAATCATGAACCTGTAGGTCTCTAGTATTGCAGCCCTGAAATATCTAAAGCAGAGAGTGACAGAGATTTCCAAAACTCTCTCTACAAAAGACAGGATAAATACATTACATAACATGATTAAAATTTCAATTTATAGAAATTTCAATTTATAGAAACATAAGTCTATAAAACCATAAGTCTATAAAACCAGGAGATCGTGTCCATCCTGGCTAACACGGTAAAACCCCGTCTCTACTAAAAATACAAAAAAAACTAGCCAGGCGTGTTGGCGGGTGCCTGTAGTCCCAGCTACTCGGGAGGCTGAGGCAGGAGAATGGCATGAACCCAGAGGCGGAGCTTGCAGTGAGCCGAGATCGTGCCATTGCATTCCAGCTTTGGGGAGAGAGCAAGACTCCGTCTCAAAAAAAATAAATAAATAAAAAATAAATAGGCAAAAAAAAATCACTAATTTCAATTCTATGCCTTTGGAAATATTAAAATACCCTCTTCACTCATTGGTCAAATCAGGGAAAATGAAAACAACGACTTCATTCTAAGTCTATGAAATGCAGCCCCAGGGGTCAGGACAAAAAGGAGTTCACAATACATTTGTTATGATTAGAAGGAAGAAAACAAACAAACAAAAAAGGATGGCACGTGTCAAGGCAAGAAAATAGACAACATATTCCAGAATGAAGGCAAAGAATTATAAGAGGATAAAACAGCAATAACTAAAAATGATAAGTAAGCGATAAACACAATGATTAGTAAAATGTCTATTCCTGAATCCGAGACGGTGCTTCACAAAGACAGCTTCAGAGGCCAGAATTCCAAAGCTTTTTTCTACGTACAGATATTCTCCCCAATGCCTGGATTAATGGCGCCCAAACAGCAGAAAATACAACCTCAACTGAGTTTTCTGCTTTAATGACAAATGACACCAGAGCACCACCACCAAACCATGGCTGGCATTTATTTAGTTCTGAGCATTGCTCTGACAGAATGCATCAGTCTTGCTTTGCTCTCAGCAAAACTGGGTGCAGAGGGGACGGCTGTTAGCCTGGTCGTGCATAGATGAGGAGTTGGAAAGATAGAGACGCAATGGCTTAACTACGGCATCTGATGCAAGACTTGCTACCTCCCCAGTTCCAGCCCAAATGGAGAAATGGGTCTGATGCACCTTCTGTGATCTGGGGATCAGTTCTGACGTCTGCGGTCCAGCCCCCCAACCTGTCCTGCCTTTGAAAATGTGGGGTGTCCCTTCTATGACAGTTTCTCCTAACAGCCAAGATGAGAGATACCACATGTTCATGACAAAGACACTCTCAAAATCAAGGTGGCGTCCAGACACACATCTAGACTGTGATGTGTTCCCCACACACCAGCCTTTGTTGACTGCACAAGTTCCTGCTAAATGTCCCCCACCAGCCTTTGCTGACTGCACATGTTCCTGCTAAAAGTCCCACACCAGCCTTTGTTGACTGCACACATTCCTGCTAAAAGTCCCTGTGACTACATGAGACAATACTGCCAGTTTCCAGGCTGTTAGGACCTGCTATCTTTGGGGACTTCCTCTGTTGACTACAGCCTCCAGCTCCTTTAGGACACAAGCCCTGTTCTACCGATTTTGAGTCCCAGTATTTGGGTATAACACTTAACACTTATTTACTGAAAACATGACTACATGGATGGATGGATGGATGGATGGATGGATGAATGGATGGATGAATGAGATGGTCCCATCCATTGCTGGACCTGAATAAAACCTATTCACGCTACTGAAAGGGCATAAAAGAGTACCTTCACTGGGAAATCCATGCACCCTAGGTCCAACTACTGAATCAAGGTTTGCCAAAGAAAAGAAACTCATTCCTTCTGGTTCATACAGAGCCCTAATGGCACACATGACATCAGCTTCAAGCTCAAACCCAGGATCCCAAGAGCTCTGGCCACACCTTGGATTCAGCTCTACTCACCCAGCAATCCACGCAGTTTCTCTGCCTGCTGGGAAGAGTCTCCAGGCTCCAGGAAATTGCACAATCAGATGTCAAGGAACACAGGCGAACTTCTCCAGAATCACGCTCTTGGTTTCCCTCAGAGGAACGGTCACATAAGGGTTACCATGAAACACAGAGGAATAGTCTGAGGCTGGAGTTGTACAAGATTGAAATTGCTCTCAGAGCTCATCTGCTCAGCCTGGGGAATGCGGTATCTGTCATTTTCCAGAGTGCTTGTTCAGTCAGCGATATAAATTGTCAGCTTTAGGAGATAGGAGACATCCTATCACCCCATGCAGAGCCTGTACTTGGAACTACCTTTATGAGGATGATTAAGAGCAGCTGCGGCCGGGCGTGGTGGCTCACTCCTGTAATCCCAGCACTTTGAGAGGCAGAGACGGGGTGATCACTTGAGGCCAGGAGTTCGAGACCAGCCTGGCCAACAAGGCGAAACTCCGTCTCTACTAAAAATACAAAAAAAAAAAAAAAAAAAAAAAAAACTAGCTGGGTGTGGGGGTGGGCGCCTGTAATCCCAGCTACTTGGGAGGCTGAGGCAACAGAATCACTTGAACCTGGGAGGCAAAGGTTGCAGTGAGCCGAGATCGTGCCACTGCACTCCAGCCTGGGCGAAACAGTGAGAATCCTCTAAAAATATAAATAAAATTAAAAATTAAAAAAAAAAAGAGCAGCTGGCACTTCTTGCAAGAGCTTCAAGCTGCAAAAGGCTCTTGGATGATGTGCAACTGTACAGAGGTGGAAATATTTTTAGAACTGAAGATTTGGTGCATAGTCCTGGCTGTTTGGAAACACTTTTCAGAGGAACGCATGCCAGGATCCTGGTTTAATGGAGGAAGTCATTCCCATTCAGAAACACATCTGTCTGGGCTCCACGGCTTAGCAGAACCTCTGGGCAGTACAAGGTGTTTGAAATGATCCTGCATGAAAGATGCCAGAGGTGTTGATGCCGAGAGCTGGAAACTGCAGTTGACATTTGCCTGGCTCAGGGAATCTCAAACTTGGCTGAACAACAAAAAAACATGACCTGGGGCCGGGTGCAATGGCTCATGCCTGTCATCCCAGCACTTTGGGAGGCCAAGGCAGGTGGATCCCTTTGAGCTCAGGAGTTCAAGACCAGCCTGGGCAACATGGCAAAACCGTGTCTCTATAAAAAAAAATACAGATAGTCAGATGTGGTGGTGCATGCCTCTGGTCCCAGCTACTTGAGAGGCTGAGGCAGGAGAGCTGCTTGAGCCTAGACGGTCGAGGCTGCAGTGAGCGGAGACTGCACCACTGCACTCCAGCCTGGGTAACAGAGTGAGACCCTGTTGAAAGAAAAAAAAAAAGAAAGAAAGAAAGAAAGAAAAAAAGGAAAGAAAGAAACAGAGAAAGAAGAAAGAGAGAAGGAGAGAAAGAAAGAGAGAAATGAAAGAAAGAAAGAAAGAGAAAGAAAAAGGAAGGAAAGAGAGAGAAAGGGAGGGAGGAAGGAAGAGAGGGAGGAAGGGATAATGGAAGGAAATAAGGAAGGGAGGGAGGGATAACGGAAGGAAATAAGGAAGGGAGGGAGGGAGAGATGAAGGAAGGAAGGGAGGGAGGGAGATAAAGGAAGGAAAGAAGGAAGAAAAGAAGGAAGGGAAGGAAAGAAGGAAGGAAGAGAGGGAGGAAGGAAGGAGAGAAAGGGAGAAAGAAAGGGAGAAAAAGAGAGAAAGAGAAGAAAAAATGAGGAAGGAAAAGAAAAAGAATGAAAGAAGGAAGGAGAGAAAGAAAGGAAGAAAGCAAAAGAAAAAGAAAAGAAAGGAGAAAGAAAAATAGAAAGTAAGGAAAAGAAAGCAAAAAAACTTGGGGAATTCAAAACAAATGCTGATGACTAGAAGAATTAACTGCAGAACTTTCTTGGGGACAGGGCTGACCGTCAGTCATTTTCAGAGGTTGGCCCAGTGAGCATCAAAAGCCCACTAGCTTTCCTGGATATTTGGGGAGACCGTCACAGATAGTGAGAGGCCTGAGCTCACCAATGGTTCTACACAAGGCTCACTGGGGAATAGGGATGTCCAGTTTCAGACCTGCTGCGTGTCCTTGAAGAGGCAAGAGGCATGAGCAGAGATGGCTACACCAATTGCAAGCTCAGTGCAAAATGAGAAGACGTACTCCTTATTCAAACCTAATTAACAATTTCCAGGTGGGGGCAGCAGACAGTTAAACCAATATGGCACCCTTTCGTGCGCAGGGACCCTGTGTGTTACACAGGGTGCAGACTCATGAAACTTGTGGTATAGATAACAGAAGCTATCCACCTCCGTGGCTTTCCAGGTCTCTAGAAATGGAAATAATATTTTCCACACTCTCATGGCATCTGGTTCCTGTGGCCAATAGTAGATTGAATAGTGTCTCCCAAAAAGATATGAGCAAGGCCTAATCCCTGGTATCCGTGAATGGGATCTTATTCACAGAAAGGGTCTTGGCAGGTGTCATTGAGTAAAGGATCTTGAAATGAGATCATCTGGATTATCCAGGTGGGCCATAAATCCAATATCAAGTGTCCTTATTAGAAACAGGAAGAGACACAGATACAGGGAGAAGGCCACGTGGAGATGGAGGCAGAGACTGCAGTGATGCGGCCAAAAGCCCAGGGATGCCTGGAACCCCCAGGAGCTGGAAGAGGCAGAAAAGATCCTCTCCTAGAGCCTCTGGAGGGAACTGGACACAATTGTAGTGGACTGAACTGTGGTCTCCCAAAAAGATCTGTCTATATCCTAATATCCAGAGCCTGGGAATGAGACCTTATATGGAAATACGGATCTTTGAAGATGCAATGAGTTAAAGATTTTGAGATGAGATCATCCTGGAGTAGGGTGTGCCCTAAATCCAATGACAGATGTCCTTCTTTTTTTTTTTTTTTTTTTTTTTTTTTGAGATGGAGTCTCACTCTTTCGCCCAGGCCGGACTGCAATGGTGCTATCTCGGCTCACTGCAAGCTCCGCCTCCCGGGTTCACACCATTCTCCTGCCTCAGCCTCCTGAGTAGCTGGGGCTACAGGTGCCCACCACCACACCTGGCTAATTTTTTGTATTTTCAGTAGAGACAGGGTTTCACCATGTTAGCCAGGATGGCCTCGATCTCCTGACCTCATGATCCGCCCGCCTCAGCCTCCCAAAGTGCTGGGATTACAGGTGTGAGCCACCGCGCCCAGCCGAGAGGTGTCCTTCTAAGAGACAGAAGACACACAGACACAGAGGAGAAGGCCATGCGGAGACAGAGGCAGAGACTGGAGTGATGTGGCCACAAGCCCAAGTAATGTCTGGAGTCCCCAGGAGATGGGAGGTTAGAGCCTCTTGATGGAACTGGACACAATTGTAGTGGGCTGAACTGTGGTCTCCCAAAAAGATCTGTCTATATCCTAACACCCAGAGCCTGGGAATGAGATCTTATTTGGAAATAAGGATCTTTGAAATTGCAATGAGTTAAAGATCTTGAGATGAGATCATTCTGGAGTAGGGTGGGCCCTAAATCCAATGACAGGTGTCCTAAGAGACAGAAGACGACACACAGACACAGAGGAGAAGGCCACGTGGAGACAGAGGCAGAGACTGCAGCGATGCAACCACAAAGCCCAGGGATGCCTGGAGCCCCCAGGAGCTGAGAGAGGCAGGAAGGATCCTCTCCTAGAGCCTCTGGATGGAACTGGACACAATTGTAGTGGACTGAACTGTGGTCTCCCAAAAAGATCTCTCCATATCATAATACCCAGAGCCTGGGAATGAGACTTCATTTGGAAATAAGGATTTTTTTTTTTGAGACAGAGTTTCACTCTTGTTGCCCAGGCTGGACTGCAATGGCATGATCTCGGCTCACCGCAACCTCCACTTCCTGAGTTCAAGCAGTTCTCCTGTCTCAGCCTCCCAAGTAGCCATGATTACAGGCATGTGACACCATGTCCAGCTAATTTTATATTTTTACAAAATTACAAAATTCTGTAATGATGAGGTTACAAAATTTTGTAATGATGGGGTAGAGATGGGGTTTCTCCATGTTGGTCAGGCTGGTGTCGAACTCCTGACCTCAGGTGATTTGCCCACCTCGCCCTCCCAAAGTGCTGAGATTACAGGTGTGAGCCACTGTGACTGGCTGGAAATAAGGATCTTTGAAGATGCAATGAGTTAAAAACCTTGAGATGAGATCATTCTGGAGTAGGGTGGGCCCTAATTCCAATGACAGGTGTCCTTCTAAGAGACAGAAGAAGACACACAGACACAGAGGAGAAGGCCATGTGGAGACAGAGGCAGAGACTGCAGTGATGTGGCCACAAGCCCAGGGATGCCTGGAGCCCCCAGGAGCTGGGAGAGGCAGGAAGGATCCTCTCCTAGAGCCTCTGGATGGAACTGGACACAATTGTAGTGGGCTGAACTGTGGTCTCCCAGAAAGATCTGTCTGTATCATAATACCCAGAGCCTGGGAATGAGACTTTATTTGGAAATAAGAATTTTTTTTTTTTTGAGACAGAGTTTCACTCTTGTTGCCCAGGCTGGATTGCAATGGCGTGATCTCAGCTCACCGCAACCTCCACCTCCTGGATTCAAGCAATTCTCCTGTCTCAGCCTCCCAAGTAGCTGGGATTACAGGCATGTGACACCAGAGTGATGCAACTACAAGCCAAAGGGATGCCTGGAGCCCCCAGGAACTAAGAGAGGCAGAAACGGATCCTTCCCTAGAGCCTCCGGATGGAGCAGAGCCCTGAGACACCTTGATTTCAATCTTCTGGTCTCCAGAGCTGGGAGAGGAGAAATAATTCCTTTTGTCTTGAGGCCCCTAGTTGTGGTCACTTGTTACAGCAGGCCTGGAAAACTGATCAATGTCATAACCTGCAATGGGCTGTTTCAACACACAGCCACCTCATGGGACCATCTACATCATCTTCACACAGAGACCTAAGCCCCATGGGAAGCTTGGCAGATATGATGTTGGGGCCTCTACAGGTCCAGATGTGGGGGTTTAGTCAGGCTGGTGGGGAAAATTTTAGTTATAATAGCCACAAACCCTCTGGGAAGGCCTGAGAGTTTGCATAACTTCAGTAATAAACCTGGCTGAAGGCAGCCTAGTCCCCTTCCCTTTAGTTAAATAAATTAGAGTAGAAGCAAAGGAATGTGGGGAGTTTATCTAACTAACTTGTTTACTCATGTGGTCCTAAAACTAACCTTTGATCTATTGCAGGTGCTTAATTGCTTTCTACTTAGGGAAGTCCACAATGTCAATTTCCCTCTAGTGGTGTTGACTCACGACCTTTGTCAATTAGTCTTTACTGAATAAATGCAAGTCTTGCTGACTGATGGAAGCCACGGCTGCTACTAAGTGGCTAGGACACTCAGCCAAACTGGCAAAGCAGAATAGCTGTGTGTCAGTGTACTTTATTCATCTGTCACTTGGTCAGGGTCTGCGGGACAGACCCCCGCACCATAAATCTTGTTGCAGGTTCTCACCATTGGGCTTCACATCTCCCTGCAGCACCATGAGTCCAGCAACACTAGGGAGGTCAATATCGCGCGTGTATCCTGCAAGTTTCACTGTCCTTGTAACCTCTGGCAGGCTCTCCTTCCTGGAGGCTGTTTCCTGACCTGTTAGCCTGGTTGTATCATTCATGGTTTTCCTATGAAGGGTCCTAAGATCTAAGCAGACATTCTGCACAGAGACTGCATCTTTCTGCAGAAGGGGCTTGAGCTCATTCTCTCTGCATTGAGAGTCCTGTGTGTTGAGGTCTGAGGTCTGAGCTCTGCCCGAAACAGAAGCATACCGATTGTTAGGGTTACCCCGACCAGACCATTCCCTTCCCCTTCCACAGGCCTTACAATACAGTCCCTTGCACTCTCTGCACAGCTCCCCCAGGGCTAAAGACAAATGCCCCCCTTCACTGACCCCCTCCAGTAACTGTCTGTCCAGACAGTTACAGGATATGGCTAGCAGGTCTGTGAACCTCGCATAACAAACCTGGCAAAAAACATCTCCAGGATGCGGTCAAGACACCTGTACCCTCTACTCAGCTCCCCCACCCCAACCCAGTCCTCCTGCACCCTCGACTCAGCTCCCCCACCCCGACCTGGTTCTGGCCCTATAAAACCCTGCTATAGTCTGTAAGTGGGGCTGCCTCCTCGAACTGTGGTGGAGCAGCCAAGCAGGTCAGTAAAGCTTGCTTGCCTGATTTTAGGTCTCCTCATCCTTTCTCTCGGCTGACCTTACACTGATGATGTAGTGAGCATCTAATGTGAATATCTCAGGGAACAAATCCACATTTCTTATCCTTCTGTACCAAGGAAGGTCCCCTGTCTAGTGGGTCCATGACATAGAATTCCTGGTTTTCTGTAAAGGAACAACAGAAATCCAGGCATCCTGGTTATCTAGCAAGGAAAATCACCATCTGTGGTGACAAACCCATTCCCGGTGGATGACTGATGTTTTTTAAAGAGGCCAAACAATACGTTTATTATTTTCATTTAAGTTGCTTATCAGGGCAACCTTACCCATCTGGGAACAATCTAGCAGTTATGTAAGAAGCACATGCCCCCGCAATTAGTTTGAACTCCATCCTGGAATTGCAGCTGGTTATGATTCTAAGGTACAAGCATGCCCGGAGCTAATGTTGGATTTGAATAGTCAGTGGAATTTTTTCACTTAGGGGAATGGATAATAAGCCAACCAATGGTCATCAGTCTCACACATAAGGAGTGCAGGCTCGTAGGGTATACGCAGTACTTCCTCAAAAGCATTGCAAATGACTCATTTCTCCATGTTGAAATTTGAAAACCCAACACCTATCTCTCTAACACCAGACACAAGATTGAGCCTTCCTTGCCTAGCTGGTGAGTAAGAGTGAGCCTCTGTACCAAGGATGTACCCTTTGGCCGTGTGAGGCTTTCAGAAGTATCAGAAGCTGTATACATTTCCTGTGGTTGGTGTAACAAGTGACTACCAATTTGTTGGAGCCTTGAAACAAGAAAGATTTATATCTCTCTCCGTTCTGGGGACCAGAAGTCTAAAGTCAAGATGTCAGAAGGGCCGAGATTGCTCTGAGGGGTGTAACGGAGAATCCTTCCTGCCTGTCCCAGCTAGGCATTGCTTGGCTTGTGGCCACATCACTCCAGTCTCTGCCTGCATCATCACATGAACATCTTGTCTTCTGTACTCAAATCTCCCTCTACCTGTCTCTGATAAGAACCCTCATGATGGCATTGGGTTCACTGGGATGATCCATAATGACCCATCTCAAAATTCTTAATTCTACCTGCAAAGATTCTATTCCAAATAAAGTAATATTTATAGGTTCTGAGGGTTAGGGCATGAACATATATTTTGAGGGCTACCATTTGATCCATAGCGGTTCAGTGATTTACATTCTCGGATTTGACAGTGGCATGCTTCACTTGTGACTGTGCCATTCTGGAATGAGGTTGACCAGATGGTGCTGCTGGCCACGTCAAAACTCATCCTACAGGCTGTGGCAAGCAAGGCTCACACCTCCCCATGTCTGACACCTGTGAATCACAGCTAGGTCTCTGAAAAATGAGTGCAGGAACAAAATCAAACAGGAGACCTCATCCACCACCAGGTCTCAGAGAGGATATTGCAGCCCCTGAAAAGAGGTCATCTCTCTTGGAACTTTTGCACTCAGTTGTACTTAACGCGGCAAGGAAAACGGCACATTTATGTTGGAAAATGTAATTATTTATGGCACCTGTGACAATCGGGCACTTTGGAATCACAAGGTTTATGGCTGAGGACCACCTGGGGTGATTATCCTCCAAAATGTTTCTTTGGCTTCTTGAAGTCCTGCAGAGGTTGAGGCAGCTGTCTCAAAACTAGTGGACAGAGCCCTTTGGGCAGGTGGCTGTGAGAAACTCAAACACCACAGTCTTCACAGACCCACAAGCTATTGGCAGGTGCAATGTGTTTCTTGGGGCAGCAGCTAAACTGAGACAGGATATCACAGGGTCACATCAAGGACCCCAGTCATCTCACAACTCTTAGACCACAGCTGCTGCTGCAGTTTCTGGTTGTAGGTGACGTGGAGGGACTTGGTCTCTTTCTCGTTGTATAGGTAACGGCCACCAATTCCTTCCAGCTCTGGGGTGACCGCTGCGTAGATGGAAGTCCACGCTCCTTCATCAGGGGTCTGGTGGAAGAAGAAAAGAAGGCTACGATGAGTTAAATTTCTGAGCAGGAAACAGGATTCTCAGGACTCACAGGGATGCTGCAGGGACAGGTGGAATATACTCATCAGCTGCACTGAGAAATGTATGCAGAAAGCGAGGTTGGGTGATCGATCTGAACCACGGCTTCTCTGCTGTTGGGTTTCTTTACAACAGGCACTGACAATAACGCACCCAAGTGGGTTGCATTTCAATGGTGGGTTAATCCATCTCACTAGGCAGATGCATATTAAAATCCCTGATGTACGTATTTAATCATGCACTCTTTATTGGACCAAAATGCTTATTAATTGACTAGAAGCAGATGAGTGAGTGCTTGGCTTCTGTATTTGATAAACAATATTTAGCAATTAGATGAAACACCAGGACATCAAAAAGATTCTTGTTTTCAATTCAGCAAGGCATGCTACATCAGAGAATTGAGGCATTTATGAGTTGTGATTGTATGCTTCATGGAAACAGACGGTTCAAAAAGGAAAAAGGTTTTTCAAAGACTGGGGATTTTACCCGAGTGGAAGGCGGTAATCTTGAAACACAGCACACCCTGGTTCTCTGCAGTGGGAGTTGGCCCTTGGTCATGGTCAGTGGGATGGAAGAAATGCAGGATTCTCAGAGGAATTAGAAGTTGTGGGACCTGAGAACCTTCAGAGCTAGGATGCAATAATCCAGGAACCAACACAGTCCCTCTTAACTTCTGTCACAATGAAGATGTTTCAGAAGTTGTGTCTTGTAATAAGCTTCTGGGAATCTGGTGAACGTATCCACCATGTGAGGACACAGTAATGAGGCACCGTCTGCGAACCAGAAAGCAGGTCCCTGCCAGACACAGAATCTGCCATGCATTGATCTTGAACTTCCAGCCTCAAGAACTGTGAGCAACAAATGTCTGTTGTTTACA
The DNA here is from genome assembly GCF_028885655.2 of Pongo abelii. Taxonomy (NCBI): domain Eukaryota; kingdom Metazoa; phylum Chordata; class Mammalia; order Primates; family Hominidae; genus Pongo; species Pongo abelii. Next base: position 1,871,120 of record NC_072009.2, read on the forward strand.
GGTTGCCCAGGCTATGGTGTTTTGTGATAGCAACACAAACAGACTAAGACATTTGACATCCAGAGTTTTTACTGGGGTCTCATTACACAGGTATGATTAAGTCATCGGCCACATAATCAGATTCAACCTCCAGTCCCTCTTTCCTTCCCAGAGGTCAGGCTGGCCTGAAATTCCAACCCCCTAATGAGACGATTGGTGTTTCTGGTGGCCAGCTCCATCTTGAAGCCATTTAGGAAACAGCAAATGTCACCTCATTGTACAACCAGGGCATTGCTAGCATTTGTGACATTGCAAGAGTTTTAGAAGCTCCTTCTTGTTACAGAACCAGGAATAAAGACCAGATATTGCCTTTGTTATGTCCCCTCTAGTTTTCTGGGAGTGATGATCCATTTGCCCGAACTGATTTCACCTCTCACCAGTGCCCCTAGCACTGCAGTGGCTCATGCCTGTAATCCCAGTGCTTTGGGAGACCAAGGCAGGAGGACTGCTTGAGTCCAGGAGTTCAAGATGAGCGTGGGCCACATGGCAAAACCTAGCACTGGTGAGAGTTCAGGCACACGCCCTCCCAAAAGGAAAAGGGCAGACTCTGTGGGGTGGCCTGTGACACCCAGTCACTTCAGAAATTCTCCTGCTGTCAGTTCATTGCCTCCTGGTCTTGACTTCAGCAGCCAGTGTGACGTGGAAAGGCATGGCAGACAATCCAGTGTGCCTACCAGCCCATCCTCTGGGTGCCGAGCAAGGGGAACAGGAAGGCTGGACCCCAGTGGAGGGACAGAGCTGCCAGACTCCTGAGATTGTTTCCCACTGACTTGCCTCTGCTCTTCTGCTGCCTAAAAAGAAATGGACGGAGCTAGAGAACTTCCCAAGTCTGGAAATCACCTAGGGGTGCCTGGAGATCTTGCAAACCCAAAGTGTCCTGGGAGATTTGGAGGCTGCTATGGTTTGGCTGTGTCCCCACCTAAATTTCATCTTGAATTGTAGCTCCCATAATTCTCATGTGTCAAGGGAGGGAGCCACTGGGAGGTAATTGAATCATGGGAGATCTTTCTCATGCTGTTCTCATGATAATGAATAAGTCCCATGAGATCTGATGGTTTCATAAAGGGCCGCTCCCCTGCACACACTCTCTTGCCTGCTGCCATGTAAGGCTCCTCCACCTTCCGCCATGATTGTGAGGCCTCCCCAGCCATGTGGAACTGTGAGTCCATTAAGCCTCTTTCCTCTATAAATCGCCCAGTCTTGGGCATGTCTTTATTAGCAGCATGAGAACAGACTAATACAGAGACTGTATCTGAAAACATCTCAGGGGTGGATGCAGGCACCATGGCTTGGGTCTTGCAGGGGAGCCCTGTGTCCCGTGTCTTGCCCTGGGCATCTAAAGACCAAAAGTAAAGGCGAAAGGGATGGAAAGAGGAACGGAAGAAGGACAGAACAGAGCAGGAGGAAAGGGAGAGGGAAGGCAGGGGGCAACTGAAGGCACCCATGGTGTTTGAGGGTCTTTCTCTGGGGCAGCCTTCAATGCAGAAAGAGGTTTTATTGATCTGTTTCATGCTTCTCTCTTTTGCAGCTGTGTTCTGCCCAATTTCCAGGCAGGATCTGCCCCCAAAGCCAGCAATCTTCTTCCTTCCCCATCATCTTGCAGTTGGAAAATACGGAGTCTTTCTGGGGGCCAGCCCACTTCCATATAATAGGCAGGGACACCAATCACTGCAGCTCTGAATCCAACATGGTGCCCCTTCCCACGCTGCTGCTCTGGACAAAGTGATCGGAGAGGCCGGAAGGGGGCCACCCTGGGTCCCCAGGAGAGACCGTGGCTCCTGGTGCGCAGAAATGAGCATTTACACCTCATGCTGGTGCCTGAGACGTTCACCCACACTGTGTTATATTTAGTGCTGTGCCTTCTTTGCAAACAAATCCTTAAATCAGCTCCTGGAAAAAGTTTTGTGTTGTAGTCTGCCATCACTGACACTGGGGATTCAGGGCCTCATGCCCCAAATACCCGACCTGTGTCTTGACCATGTAGTATGATGCCTCCAGGCGGAGAGGCCCCTGTGTTCTGCAGCTGCAGCTTAACCGCTCCTGGGTTCTCCTGCATCCTCCCTGTTGTTGAACAAACTCAGCACTCTCTGGAAGGAGGCTTCCTCTTTGTGGTTTCCCTGGTGGGCAGTGTCTGGGGGCTTCTGTTTCCACCATATTTTAAAAAATCCTCTTATCTGAGTGAGAGTTCTTCGGCTATGCATATTCAATTGGGGTACAAGTACTACCATTTTAGGGGGCAAGATGCCACCTGCGCTATGTTGAAAATGAGCTTGCGATTTCTAGAAAACAGCAAGTGCATTGTGCTGAAAATGTAGCTATTTCTGGGGACACAGAGAGGATGATGTGATGAAGTTCTATTGGATGATTTTTTTTCTGTAAGAAAAATACACGCACACACGTATTCATATGTACCTGCTGACATGCACACATACATTCGTATGTACTCACATGTACACAAACACATATACACACATGGACACATACTCATGCATACGCGCACACACATGCACACCTACTTGCTCATGCATACTCAGTCACATGCACACACGCTCATATAATCATTCACATGCACACACGCTCATACATTCACATGCACACAAACTCGCGCACACACACTCACGCTCACATACACACATGCTCATACACTCATTCACATGCACACAAACTCGCGCACACACGTTCACGCTCACTCACATGCACACACGCTCATACACTCATTCACATGCACACAAACTCACGTGCACACACGCTCACGCTCACATGCACACACGCTCATACACTCATGCACACACCCTCACGCTCACTCACATGCACACACACTCACGCTCACATGCACACATGCTCACTCATTCACATGCACACAAACTCGCGCACACACGCTGACGCTCACTCATACACACACGCTCATACATTCATTCACATGCACACGCGCTCACGCTCACTCACATGCACACACACATACACTTAGCATGCACACGAGCTCGCTCCAACCACACATGCTCATACACTCATTCACATGCACATGAGCTCGCACGCACACGTGCTCACACTCGCTCCCACACACACTCATACACACATTCGCATGCACACGAGCTCATGTGGGCACGCGCTCACGCTCACTCCCACGCACACATGCTCATACACTCATTCACATGCACACGAGCTCACGTGTGCATGCGCTCACTCCCATGCACACATGCTCACTCATTGGCATGCACACGAGCTCGCGTGGGCACGCGCTCACGCTCACTCCCGTGCACACACGCTCATACACTATTCGCATGCACACGAGCTCACGCTCGCTCCCATGCACACACGCTCATACACTCATATGCACACGAGCTCACGCACAGACGAGCTCATGCTCACGCTCACATGCACACACGCTCATACACTCATCCAAAAGGGCCCGAGCTCACGCGGGCACAAGCTCACGCTCGCTCCCATGCACACACGCTCATATACTCATTCACATGCACACGAGCTCACATGCAGACGAGCTCATGCTCACTCACATGCACACACGCTCATACACTTTCACATGCACACAAGCTCACACGTGCACACACGCTCATACACTCATCCACATGCACCCAAGCTCGCGCGGGTACGAGCTCACCCTCGCTCGCGTGCAAACATGCTCATACACTCATGAACATGCGCCAGAGTTCGCGCAGGCACGAGCTCACCCTCGCTCATACACTCATCCACATGCGCTCACACTCGCGTGCACGCATGCTCATACACTCATCCACATGCACCTGACCTCGCGTGGGCACGAGATCACGCTCGCGTGCACACACGCTCACACACTCATCCACATGCGACCGAGCTCGCACGGGCACGAGCTCACGCTTGCTCACGTGCACACACGCTCACTCATCTACATGTGCCCACGCTCGCGTGAAGAGATGCTCATACACTCATCCACATGCGCCCGAGCTCGCGCGGGCACTAGTTCACCCTCGCTCGCGTGCACACACCCTCATATACTCATCCACATGTGTCCTCACTCGCATGCCCACACGCTCATACACTCATCCACATGGGCACGAGCTCACGCTCACTCGCACACATGCTCATACACTCATCCACGTGCGCCCGAGCTCACGCTCGCATGCACACATGCTCATACTCATCCACATGCACATGAGCTCACGCTCGCTCACATGCACACACGCTCATACACTCATCCGCGCGCACGAGCTCACGCTCACTTGCACACACGCTCACTCATCCGCATGCACACGAGCTCGCGCCATGCTCACATGCACACACGCTCGTACTCATTCACATGCACACGAGCTCGCACACGCACTAGCTCATGCTCGCTCACATGCACACATGCTCACTCATTCACCTGCACACGAGCTCACGCACACGAGCTCACGCTCACATGCACTCACGCTCACTCATGCACACGAGCTCACGCGCACACGCTCACCACATGCACACACGCTCACTCATTCACATGCACGCGAGCTCACGCTCACATGCAAACACGCTCACTCATTCACATGCAGACATGCTCATGCTCACTCATGCACACACGCTCATATACTCATTCACATGCACACATGCTCACGCTCGCACACAGCTCATGCACACATGCTTACATACACTCACATGCACACATTCACATGCACACATATGCACACATGCTTACTCATTCACAAGCACACACTAATTCACATGTACACAGCTCACACATGCTCATTCACATGCACACACTAATTCACATGCACACTCACATGCACACATATACATGCTCACATGCTCACACATTCACATGCACAGGCTCACACTCATTCACATGCACATAGCTCACACACATGCACACTCATTCACATGTACACACATTCACATGCACACTCATACACACGCATGCACTCATTCACAAGTACACACATGCTCACACACTCACATGCACACACTCATACATGCTCACATTTACACATTCACATGCACACACACTCATCCACGTGTACACACATTCACATGCACACTCATTCACATGCACACATTATATTTATCCTGATATAATATTGCAAAATACAAAACCAAGGAGAGAGGCCTCAGGAGGAACCAGGCCTGCCCACACCTGGATCTTAGACCTCCAGCCTCCAGGACTGCGGGAGAATCAATGTATGCTGTTTGTAAGCCACCCAGTCTATGGTATTCTGTAACAGCAGCCAAAATTGGACTAAGACATGTCATAAGAAGAGGAGATGAGGACACAGACACACACAGGGACAACCCTGTGAGGACACAGGGAGAAGACGGCGTCTCCAAGCCCAGGAGAGAGACCTCAGGAGGAACCAGCCCTGCCCACACCTTGATGTCAGACTTCCAGCCTCCAGGACTGTGGGAGAATCAATATCTGTTGTTTATAAGCCACCCAGTCTGTGGTATTCTGTGATAGCAGCCTGAGATGGACTAAGACATCTCATAAGAAGAGGAGATGAGGACATAGACACACACAGAGGGACGACACCGTGAGGACACAGGGAGAAGACAGTGTCTACAAGCCCAGGAGAGAGGCCTCAGGAGGAACCAGCCCTGCCCATACCTGGATCTCAGACTTCCAGCCTCCAGGACTGTGGGAGAATCAATGTCTGTTGTTTATAAGCCACCCAGTCTATGGTATTCTGTGATAGCAGCCTGAAATGGACTGAGACAGCTCATAAGAAGAGATGAGGACACAGACACACACACAGGTCAACCCTGTGAGGACACAGTGAGAAGACAGCATCTACAACCCACGAAGAGAGGCCTCGGGAGGAGCCCGCTCAGCTCACACCTTGATCTCGGACTTCCAGCCTCCAGGACGGTGGGAAAATCGAGTGTCTGTTGTCTAAGCTGCCTGGTCTATGGGACTTCAGGCTGGCAACTCCGGCAGATGGAGACCAAGCCCAGGTGACTTCTCCTCTCCTGACTGGGATCGATGCAGGCTGCTGTGTGCGTATGTCAAGAAAGCCTCTTTTCCAGGAAACAGGCAATTATACCCACACTTACCTGCTACCTCAAGAGTCAGGGAGGGGAGAGACTTCAGGTGCATGAGCAATTACTCGAGTTCCCCTCCCAAGTCATCTCAATCTCCTGTTAGTTACCCGGCTCATTCAGTCTGCCACACAGCTCCACTGCAAACGGAGCCCTCTGTGTTCATGGGACTGTTCACGAACACCAAGGATTCCTGCCAGAGTTTGTCTCTCTAATGCCACGTTCTGCAAAGCAGACCTTGGACTGGCCCAGCCCTTTGTGATCTTTTTCCCCAAAGAAAACACCCGGACCATGGCCAGGCGCAGTAGCTCACACCTGTAATCCCACCACTTTGGGAGGCTGAGGCAGGCGGATCACGAGGTCAGGAGATCGAGACCATCCTGGCTAACACGGTGAAACCCCGTCTCTACTTAAAAAAATATAAAAAATTAGCCAGGCGTGGCGGCGAGTGCCTGTAGTCCCAGCTACTCGGGAGGCAGGAGAATGGCATGAACCCAGGAGGCGGGGCTTGCAGTGAGCTGAGATGGCGCCACTGCACTCCAGCCTGGGCGACAGAGTGAGACTCAGTCTCAAGAAGCTCTGGGACCTGCCTCAGAGCTGCTGCAGAATAAGAAGGGTTCGAGTCAGCCTTCCTCCTGCTGACACTGAAGTTCTCAGTTTTCCCTCCGGAGGCAGCCCCTTTTCCTCCTAACTCCATGAAAATGTCTCTCCAGAAGGTACAGCTGGAGCACCCTGCACCTGCACCCCAGCCAGCCCTACACCCACATCTGTACATGCCAGGCAGTGCTGAGAACCAGGCAGGGAGGGAGCAGACGGACGTGTCTGCACAGAATCCTGCACCTGCTGGGAACAACTCCGTGTCATCAGCTATGGCCTGGGTCAAAGCACCTTTGTTTTGGGTATTCAAAGGTCAGTGAAGGGTTGAGTGAAAGGGAAGGAGAAAGGCAGAGAAAGAAAAAAATATCAATGGAAGGAAGAAAGAGAACGAGAAAGAGAAAGAGAAAGAAAAAGAGGAAGAAGAAAGGAATAAGGAGAAAGGAATGAAGAAAGGAATGAAGGAAGGAAAGAAGGAAGCAAAAAAGGAGGGAAGGAAGGAGGGAAGGAAGGAGGACACAGAGAGGAGGGAGGCAGTAAGAAAGGAAGGAAGCAGAGAACAAGAAATAAAAGAGGGAAGGAAGGAAGGAGAGAGAAAGGAAGCAGAGAAGAAAGGAGGGAGGAAGAAAAAAGGGAGAAAGGGAAGAAGGGAAGAAGGGAGGAAGGGAGGAAGGGAAGAAGGGAGGAAGGGAGGAAGGGAAGGATGAAAAAAGAAAAAAACAGGCAGGAAGCAAAGAAGGAAGGGAGGAAGGAAGGAAGGAAAGAGAGAGAAAGAAAAAAAAAGAGAAACAAAGAACCAAAGAGAAAGAACAAAGGACAGGAGGGAAGGATGGGAGGGAGGGAAGGATGGGAGTGAGGGAAGGATGGGAGGGAGGGAGGGGAGGAGGGAGGGAAAGAAGGAAGCAGGGAGGGAGGGAAGGAAGGAGGGAGGGAGGGAGGGAGGGGAGGAGGGAAGGAAGGAGGGAGGGAGGAGAGGAGGGAAGGAAGGAGGGAAGGAGGGAGGAGAGGAGGGAAGGAAGGAAGGAGGGAGGGACGGAGGGGAGGAGGGAAGGAGGGGAGGAGGGAGGAGAGGAGGGAAGGAAGGAAGGAGGGAGGGATGGAGGGGAGGAGGGAAGGAAGGAAGGAGGGAGGGAAGGAAGGAAGGAGGGAGGGACGGAGGGGAGGAGGGAAGGAAGGAAGGAGGGAGGGATGGAGGGGAGGAGGGAAGGAAGGAAGGAGGCAGGGACGGAGGGGAGGAGGGAAGGAAGGAGGGAGAGAGAAAGGAAGGAGGGAGGGAGGAAGGAGGGAGGGAGGAAGGAGGGAGGGAGGAAGGAGGAAGGAGGGAGGAGGGAGGAAGGAGGGAGGAAGGAGGGAGGAGGGAGGAAGGAGGGAGGGAGGAAGGAGGGAGGGAGGAAGGAGGAAGGAGGAAGGAGGGAGGAAGGAGGAAGGGAGGAAGGAGGAAGGAGGAAGGAGGGAGGGAGGAGGGAGGAAGAAGGAAGGAGGGAGGGAGGAAGGAGGAAGGAGGGAGGGAGGAAGGAGGAAGGAGGGAGGAAGGAAGGAGGAAGGAGGGAGGGAAGGAAGGAGGGAGGGAGGATAAAAGGGAAGCAAAAGGAAGGACTGGAGGAAAAAAGAGAAGATAAGAGGAAGGAAGGGAGGGAGGAATTTATTCCTCAGAGCCTTTGCTGCATTTACCAATTCTGGTTCTGCCCCCATTTGACCAAATATCTGGGGTGACTGAGAATTCTGATTTCTAAGATAAGGCAGATATTGTAAATTTGAAATAGCAAATCCCTTTTGTGTCATTCAAACCACTATTTCCTCTTTGTTAGAGCTCCTGTTCTCCAGAGAGCACCCAGGGTACACAGAGATATTTGCCTGTCACTCTTTTCAAAGAGCTTCAGAAAGCTGTTCCCTCTGAACTCCACACTTAACTTGTATTAGACGTGCTGGGCTTTGCAGAAGAGACACACACAGGGCTTCCCTTTGTCTTTGGGACGGGTCCCCTGTGCCGTCTGCAAGGAAACTTCCTAACGCTCCACTGCCAGGAGCAGAGGGCAGTAGGAATGGCATCACCCAGGATGTCTCCTAGGGAGGAGGCTAGCAGGGCTTGAGCGGCAAACGCCCAGCTCTCTGCAAGGCACCCCAGCTCTCTGCAAGGCACGCAGAGCTCGTTCACCTTCTGTAAACGTTGCTATTTGAACGCAGACGCTGTTGGTAGATCCTTGAGATGTGCTCAGAGAGATCTGAGGGCACATGTATTTATTTTAGCACCATCCACATCTTAGGGCAGAAACTCACACTCAGGGAAGTGGCTGGCAAGTAAACAGACTCCTAGCTGAGCTTCCCAAGGAGAGTTTCCACGTCCCAAAGTTGTGGAAGAGGGGACGGAGTAATGCTGTGGTCAAAGAGAAATTCAGAGACCTCTGCCCAGGCTCAGCTGCCTTCCTGGAAGAATGTTCTGAACATTCTACAAAGGCCACACTTCTTCTCCATACCTCTGCTCCAGCCACCCAGGGATCCTGCTGCTTCTGCCACAATGTCCCCTGCCTCTTGCCTCTCTGTACCTGCTGCTTGCTTCTTCTGGAATGTTCTGGAAAATAGGTTTCCCAGGGCTGGATGTTTTCTGGGATGCTGACTCACATGGAAATCATAGGGTGATATAACGTGTGCATGTGTGTGTGCACAGATATGCGTAGGTACGCATGGCTGTGTGTACTTGTGGGTAGATGTGTATTGTGTGAGCGTATGTGCATGTCTCTGTATATGGATATGTGTGAGCATAGGGACGTACATGCATGTGCACGAATGCACGTGTGCATATGTGCATGTGTGTATGGGAATATACGTGTATTTGCATCAATATGTGTGCATGTGTGTGTTTGCTCATGCATATGTGCACACATGCATGTGGGCACAGATGTGTGGATATACGCATGTCTTTGTGTGCATGGGTTGGCACATGTGTATATGTGCATGTGTGTGCATGTGTGTCTGCATGTATGTGAAGGTGTGTGTGCATTTATGCACGTGTGCATGTGTACACACAATGTGCATGTGGGGGGGTGCAGGTGCGTGCATGTGTTTGCATCTATATGTATTTGTACATGTGCATGTATATGTGTGTGCATCAGTGTGCACATGTGTACGTGCACTCACGTGCTCTCAACTCCCCAATGAGAGCTGTGGGTTGTGCTAAACTTCTAGGGATGTTTCATGTCTTCAGTGACCACCTGAAGCAGAGAGGATTAAGAAAACCTTCCTTTAACTACAATCTCATAAGACACACACGCAAACTTGCTCTTACTAGGAATAAACACTCACCTGACAGACAACACAGGGGAGATGGCTTGTGCTGTTTAATGTCAGGTAACATAGGTCTTAGGTGGTCTCTGTGATGATTGATTTCATGTATCAACTGGCTGGGCTATGGTGCCCAGACATTTGGTCAAGCACCAGACTGGGTACTTTGTGGATATCATTAACATTTACAAATCAGTTGCGTTTAAGCAAAGGAGAGGACTCTTCACAATGTGGGTGGGCCTCACCTCATCAGGAGAAGGCCTTCACAGCAAACACTGACACTAGAGAAGAAATTCCACTCCAGACTGTAACAGGGCAATCCTGCCTGAGTGTCCAGCCTGCCCTGCAGATTTTAGGCTCAAGGCTGCAATGTCAAATCTTGTCCAGGTCTTCAGCCTGCCAGCCAGCCTACCAATTTTGGACTTGCCTGCCCCTACAATCCCAAGAGTCAATTAGTTAAACTAAATCTTTCTCTATGCATAGATCCTATTGGTCCTGTTTTTCTTGAGAACTGCGACTAATATAAAATTGAACGGTCTCAATGGCAGACACTCTGGGCATTCTGAAACCAGGAAGAAATGCCAAGCTCCAGGAATGATCTTGGCTCATCTCTTAGCTTGAGGCACTGGAAGGTCTTCCAGTCAATCAAAGCACAGAGACTGCTGGCTGGTTTTTAAGGCTGCACCAAAGGAGGGCAGTTATCCACTGAAGGGAAGAAGTTTCCCATCCAAAGAGGATGCTTCTTTTTAGGGTGGCAGCCTCAGAGCCTATGACGTCTTTGTTCCTGGGGAGTCTGTTAGAGCCACCAGACATACCCTGTGGAAAGGAGAGATGGCATCTCCTCGGACAAAACGACGCTTCCCAGTTCTGAAACGTCTGTGGCATTTCCAGTGTGTACCTCAAATTGATCCAGGTGGCATCACCTCTGAGCCCGAGAGAACCTCCTTCTTTCCCTCCCTTTCTCTCACGCCCTTCTTCTTCCTCCTTCGCTTCCTCTTCCTTTTTCTTTCTCCTCTTTTTCTCTATTCCTCTTTCTCTTCCTCCCCCATCTTATCCTCCTCCTCTTTCATTTCTTCCTCCTCCTTCTCTTTTCCCCCTTATCCTCCTCCTGTTTTTCTATCCCTTCCTCTTCCTCCTTTTTTCTCTTTCTCCTTTTTCTCTCTTCTTCCTCCTCCTTCATCTTATCCTCCTCCTCCTTTTTCTTTTTTCCCCTTATTCTCTTCTTTCCCCCATCTCTTTCTCCCTTTCTCCTCTCTCTCTGCCTTCTCTTCTTCCTTCTTTCTTTTCTCCTCTTGCCTTTTCGCTCTCTATTCCTCTTTTTTCTCCTTCATCTTTTCTTCCTCCACCTCGTCCTCTTCCTCCTTTCTCCCTTATCCTCCTGTTTTTCTATCCCTCTGTCTCCCTTCCTCTTCCTTTCTTTCTCCTCTTTCTCATCATTTTCTCCCTCTTCTTCCTCCTCCATCTTCTCCTTCTGTTCCACTTCTTCCTCCTCCCCCTCTTTCTTCCCCTTATCCTCTTCGTTTCCTCTTTCTCTTCCTTCCTCTTCTCTCTCCTCCTTCTCTTCTTCCTTTTTTCTTTCTGCCCTTCTTCCCTTTTCTCTATTCCTCTTTTTCCTCCTCCTTCATCTTCTCCTCCTCCACTTCTTCCTTATCCTCCTCCTCCCTTCATCTTCTCCTCCTCCACTGCTTCCTTCTCCTCCTCCTCCCTTCTTACTTCTCCTCCTTTTTCTACCCCGTCTTCCTCCTTTTTTTCTCCTTTTCCTCCTCCTCTTCCTCGTTTTTCTCTCTCCCCCTTCCCTTCCTCCTCTTCCCCTTCTTCTTCCTCCTCCTCTCTCTCTGCCCCCTCTATTATCAATTTACAGTATAATCCAGGTTTTCGTAAAAAAAAAAAACAAAAACTGGACAACCTTCACACTATACTCTTCTGTTTCTAAAAGTCTTCTTCTGAATAGAAATCACTCTTGTTCACTTGTGTGAGGCTGGGGGATTCCTGAATGAACTTTTATCCACTTGTTTTGAAAACAACAACAACAACTAAGGCAACACAACTTCCTTTAGGATTCATCTGGAGGATTCATATGGAGTTACCGAGAGCTATCTTCTTCTGTCCACAGCCCCAAAGCTGGGGCTCAATCCCCTGCAGTCCTGGGGTCAGGGGTCCTCACGCTTAGCACTCAAGAGAATCGGCCAGAGAGCTTGTAAAAACAACTGCACCCCTGGTATTTCTGACTCAGTGGATCTTAGGAGGCCCAAGAATCTGCATTTTTTAATTTTTTATTATTTATTTATTTTTTTGAGATGGAGTCTCACTCTGTTGCCTGGGCTGGAGTGCAGTGGCATGATCTTGACTCACTGCAACCTCTGCTTCCCAAGTTTAAGCAATTCTCCTGCCTCAGCCTCCCAAGTAGCTGGGATTACAGGCGCCCGCCACTACACCTAGCTAATTTTTCGTATTTTTAGTAGAGATGGGATTTCACCATGTTGGCCAGGCTGGTCTTGAACTCCTGACCTCATGATTCACCCACGTCAGCCTGCAAAAGTGCTGGGATTACAGGCATGAGCCACCGTGCCCGACCCAAGAATCTGCATTTCTAACGAGCTCCCAGAGGCTGCTGGTCTTAGAGACCACGCTGGGAACCCTACTCATTCTAGCTTCTTATGCAGCTCTGCAAACTATACACCATGGGCAAAATTCAGCCCGTACCTGTTTCTGTACAGGCTACTAGCTAAGAATGGTTTTATACTCTTAAAGTGTTGTTAAAAAAAAAAAAAAAAAGAAAAAGAAAGAAAGAAATATGCCAAAGAGACTAGAGGTGGCCCACAAAGACTAAAACACTTCCTATCTAGCCAACCTCCTGTATAGAGCAAGGAACTGTGGCTTCGCGGCAGAATTTAATTATCTGCCCCTGTGCAGCTGCGGCTGACAGGTGCTGTCTTCCACACATTCTTGGAATGATGAAGTGCGCCTGCTTGGTGGCGCCTTGTGCAGGGAAATGAAAGTTGCCTTCTGAATACACAACACGGTCCTGTAAATCATGCTCCCTGTGGCTTAAATAACACATCCCGTTTTATCTACAGCTTTTTTTTTTTTTTTTTCAAATGACAATCTTTAGAGACTGGCAAGAGGACAGAAGATGTATAAATGTGAACCCAAATCCAAGAACAAAGTGTGTTCCCTTTTAACAAACACAAGGGTATCTTTGAAGTCCCAGACACCCGCCGGGGGGCCGGGGAGACGGTGCAGCAACATTTATCGTAAAATCTGCATAAAGCCACTCTTGAGTCCTGGAGACTGTTGGAGCTGCAAGCTACACAAACCATTTCAACTTCATTCAGTCCAATGAATGTTTATTAAATGCTCACCCATATTTTGCCAGCTCTTGGGGCAAAGGAAGACAATTTTAGAAATAACCCCTGCTGCCCGGGAGCTTCCAATAGACATGGGCAGTGGGTGGATGGTGAGGCACAAGTGCAGGAAAAAAAAAAAGATGAAACACACACAAAATAGAAGATAGAATTTCAAGTGTACTAAGAGCCACAAGCAATATAGTCAGCCAGAGGAATGAATGGCTCATAATTACATAATTACATAGAGCTTTACAGTGGAGAAAATGGTTTCCCATATATTCTGTCAGCAATGTTCACAACAATCTTATGTGATATTATTATCCAGAATTAACAAATTAGAAAAATGAGAGGCATAGCAGGGAAGGAAAGGAGAAGGGAGCTGTTGCAGGAAATAGCCACTGCCTGATTCTTCCAGGGACCCCTCCCTCGTCATCTCCCTTCTTTCTCTGCTTTGCTATGATGAGCCCTGATCCATGCACACAGCTGGATCCATGCACATGCATTCAATATCTCCCTCCTTGCCTTCACCCATGCACACAGCCCTGATCCATGCACACAGCTGGCTCCATACATATGCATTCAGCATCTGCCTCCCTGCCTTCATCCATGCACATAGCCCTGATCCATGCACACAGCTGGCTCCATACACATGCATTCTGCATCTGCCTATCTTCTTCCACACACACAGCCCTAATCCATGAACACAGCTGGCTCCATGCACGTGCATTCAGCATCTGCCTCCCTGCCTTCATCCATGCACACAGCCCTGACCCATGTACACAGCTGGCTCCATACACATGCATTCAGCATCTGCCTCCCTGCCTTCATCCATGCACACAGCCCTGACCCATGTACACAGCTGGCTCCATACACATGCATTCCGCATCTGGCCTCTCTGCCGTCATCCATGCACACAGCACTGATCCATGCACACAGCTGGCTCCATACACATGCATTCAGCATCTGCCTCCCTGCCTTCATCCATGCACACAGCCCTGACCCATGTACACAGCTGGCTCCATACACATGCATTCCGCATCTGGCCTCTCTGCCGTCATCCATGCACACAGCACTGATCCATGCACACAGCTGGCTCCATACACATGCATTCAGCATCTGCCTCCCTGCCTTCATCCATGCACACAGCCCTGACCCATGTACACAGCTGGCTCCATACACATGCATTCCGCATCTGGCCTCTCTGCCGTCATCCATGCACACAGCACTGATCCATGCACACAGCTGGCTCCATACACATGCATTCCACATCTGGCCTCTCTGCCGTCATCCATGCACACAGCACTGATCCATGCACACAGCTGGCTCCATACACATGCATTCTGCAGCTGCCTCCCTGCCTGCATCCATGCACACAGCCCTGATCCATGCACACAGCTGGCTCCACGCACATGCATTCAGCATCTCCATCCCTGCCTTCATCCATGCACACAGCCCTGATCCATGCACACAGCTGGCTCCATGCACGTGCGTTCAGCACGTGCCTCCCTGCCTGCATCCATGCACACAGCCCTGATCCATGCACACAGCTGGCTCCACGCACATGCATTCAGCATCTCCATCCCTGCCTTCATCCATGCACACAGCCCTGATCCATGCACACAGCCCTGATCCATGCATACAGCTGGCTCCATGCACGTGCATTCAGCACCTGCCTCCCTGCCTTCATCCATGCACACAGCCCTGACCCATGTACACAGCTGGCTCCATACACATGCATTCCGCATCTGGCCTCTCTGCCGTCATCCATGCACACAGCACTGATCCATGCACACAGCTGGCTCCATACACATGCATTCCGCATCTGGCCTCTCTGCCGTCATCCATGCACACAGCACTGATCCATGCACACAGCTGGCTCCATACACATGCATTCTGCAGCTGCCTCCCTGCCTGCATCCATGCACACAGCCCTGATCCATGCACACAGCTGGCTCCACGCACATGCATTCAGCATCTCCATCCCTGCCTTCATCCATGCACACAGCCCTGATCCATGCACACAGCTGGCTCCATGCACGTGCGTTCAGCACGTGCCTCCCTGCCTGCATCCATGCACACAGCCCTGATCCATGCACACAGCTGGCTCCACGCACATGCATTCAGCATCTCCATCCCTGCCTTCATCCATGCACACAGCCCTGATCCATGCACACAGCCCTGATCCATGCATACAGCTGGCTCCATGCACGTGCATTCAGCACCTGCCTCCCTGCCTGCATCCATGCACACAGCCCTGATCCATGCACACAGCTGGCTCCACGCACATGCATTCAGCATCTCCATCCCTGCCTTCATCCATGCACACAGCCCTGATCCATGCACACAGCTGGCTCCATGCACGTGCGTTCAGCACGTGCCTCCCTGCCTGCATCCATGCACACAGCCCTGATCCATGCACACAGCTGGCTCCACGCACATGCATTCAGCATCTCCATCCCTGCCTTCATCCATGCACACAGCCCTGATCCATGCACACAGCCCTGATCCATGCATACAGCTGGCTCCATGCACGTGCATTCAGCACCTGCCTCCCTGCCTTCATCCATGCACACAGCCCTGACCCATGTACACAGCTGGCTCCATACACATGCATTCCGCATCTGGCCTCTCTGCCGTCATCCATGCACACAGCACTGATCCATGCACACAGCTGGCTCCATACACATGCATTCCGCATCTGGCCTCTCTGCCGTCATCCATGCACACAGCACTGATCCATGCACACAGCTGGCTCCATACACATGCATTCTGCAGCTGCCTCCCTGCCTGCATCCATGCACACAGCCCTGATCCATGCACACAGCTGGCTCCACGCACATGCATTCAGCATCTCCATCCCTGCCTTCATCCATGCACACAGCCCTGATCCATGCACACAGCTGGCTCCATGCACGTGCGTTCAGCACGTGCCTCCCTGCCTGCATCCATGCACACAGCCCTGATCCATGCACACAGCTGGCTCCACGCACATGCATTCAGCATCTCCATCCCTGCCTTCATCCATGCACACAGCCCTGATCCATGCACACAGCCCTGATCCATGCATACAGCTGGCTCCATGCACGTGCATTCAGCACCTGCCTCCCTGCCTGCATCCATGCACACAGCCCTGATCCATGCACACAGCTGGCTCCACGCACATGCATTCAGCATCTCCATCCCTGCCTTCATCCATGCACACAGCCCTGATCCATGCACACAGCTGGCTCCATGCACGTGCGTTCAGCACGTGCCTCCCTGCCTGCATCCATGCACACAGCCCTGATCCATGCACACAGCTGGCTCCACGCACATGCATTCAGCATCTCCATCCCTGCCTTCATCCATGCACACAGCCCTGATCCATGCACACAGCCCTGATCCATGCATACAGCTGGCTCCATGCACGTGCATTCAGCACCTGCCTCCCTGCCTGCATCCATGCACACAGCCCTGATCCATGCACATGCATTCAATATCTCCCTCCCTGCCTTCACTCATGCACACAGCCCTGATCCATGCACACAGCTGGCTCCATACACATGCATTCCGCATCTGGCCTCTCTGCCTTCATCCATGCACACAGCACTGATCCATGCACACAGCTGGCTCCACACACATGCATTCCGCATCTGGCCTCTCTGCCTTCATCCATGCACACAGCACTGATCCATGCACACAGCTGGCTCCATACACATGCATTCCGCATCTGGCCTCTCTGCCTTCATCCATGCACACAGCACTGATCTATGCACACAGCTGGCTCCACACACATGCATTCTTCAGCTGCCTCCCTGCCTGCATCCATGCACACAGCCCTGATCCATGCACACAGCTGGCTCCATGCACATGCATTCAGCATCTGCCTCCCTGCCTTCACCCATGCACACAGCCCTGATCCATGCACACTGCTAGACCCACACACATGCATTCAGCATCTCCATCCCTGCCTTCATCCATGCACACAGCCCTGATCCATGCACACAGCCCTGATCCATGCACACAGCTGGCTCCATGCACGTGCGTTCAGCACCTGCCTCCCTGCCTGCATCCATGCACACAGCCCTGATCCATGCACACAGCTGGCTCCATACACATGCATTCCGCATCTGGCCTCTCTGCCTTCATCCATGCACACAGCACTGATCCATGCACACAGCTGGCTCCACGCACATGCATTCCGCATCTGGCCTCTCTGCCTTCATCCATGCACACAGCACTGATCCATGCACACAGCTGGCTCCACACACATGCATTCTGCAGCTGCCTCCCTGCCTGCATCCATGCACACAGCCCTGATCCATGCACACAGCTGGCTCCATGCACGTGCGTTCAGCACCTGCCTCCCTTCCTGCATCCATGCACACAGCCCTGATCCATGCACATGCATTCAATATTTCCCTCCCTGCCTTCATCCATGCAGACAGCCCTGATCCATGCACATAGCCCAGATCCATGTACACAGCTAGACCCACACACATGCATTCAGTACCTCCCTCCCTGCCTTCCAGGCACAGAGTCCTGATCCACACACACAGCTGTTGTAGGTTTTCTGCAGTAGTATTCAGAACAGCAAAGATATGCAATCAACCTTAAGTGTCTGTCAGCAGAGGACTAGCTAAGATAAAGAAAGTATAGTATAGTATATACACACCATGGAATATTATGCAGTCATATCAAAGAATGAAATCATGTCTTTTGCAGTGACATGGACAAACACTGCACGTTTCCACTTTTTATTTTATTATTTTACTTTTTATTTTTATTTTTTGAGATGGAGTCTCACTCTGTCGCCCAGGCTGGAGTGCAGTGGTGCGATCCTGGCTTACTGCAGTCTCTACCTCCCGTGTTCAAGCGATTCTCCTGCCTCAGCCTCCCGAGTAGCTGGGACTACAGGCATGTGCCACCACGCTGAGCTAATTTTTGTATTTTTAGTAGAGACGGGGTTTCACCATATTGGTCAGGCTGGTCTTGAACTCGTGACCTCAGGTGATCCACCCGCCTCAGCCTCCCAAAGTGCTGGGATTACAGGTGTGATCCACCATGCCTGGCCTGTTTCCATTTTCTAAGGTCCCTAGAGTCGTCAGACTCATCAAGACAGAAAGCAGAATGGTGTTGCTAGGAGCTAGGAACAGCAGGGAAACTGGAAGTTGTATTTTAATGGAAACAGAGCTTCAGTTTGAAAAGCGGGCCGTTCTCCTAACAACTCAGATACCGAAAGTCAAACACTGATCTTGCCATGTTCTCACTTGCAGGTGGGAGTTCACCAGTGGGTCTACACAGACACAGAGGGTGGACTGACGATGAGGACCCTGAAAGGTGGGAGGTTGGCAGGAGGTGGAGGATGAAAAAAATCACCTACGGGTATAGTATTCACTGCAGCGGTGAGGGGTTCACTAGAAGCCTGGACTTCACCACTGTGCAATGTCTCCATGCAAGAAATCCGCACCTGTACTCCTTAAATGTATAATCAATAAGCAAATCAATAAATACATAAGCTGGGCCGGGCGCGGTGGCTCACACCTGTCATCCCAGCACTTTGGGAGGCCGAGGCCGGTGGATCATGAGGTCAAGAGATCAAGACCATCCCAGCCAACATGATGAAACCCCGTCTCTATTAAAAATGTAAAAATTAGCTGGGTGTGGTGGGACATGCCTATAATCCCAGCTACTCGGGAGGCTGAGGAGGGAGAATCGCTTGAACCCGGGAGGGAGGGGTTGCAGTGAGCCAAAATCATGCCACTGCAGTGCAGCCTGGGCAACAGAGCATCTCAGAAGAAAAAAAAAAAAAAAAAAAGGAAACAAGAAAAGAAATCCGCACCTGTACTCTTTAAATTTTTAATAAATAAGCAAATCAATAATACATAGGCCAGGACGGGCGCGGTGGCTCATGCCTGTCATGCCAGCACTTTGGGAAGCCGAGGCGGGCGGATCACAAGGTCAAGAGATCAAGACCATCCCGGCCAACATGGCGAAACCCCGTCTCTATTAAAAATATACAAATTAGCTGGGTGTGGTGGGACATGTCTGTAATCCCAGCTACTTGGGAGGCTGAGGAGGGAGAATCGCTTGAACCCGGGAGGCAGGGGTTGCAGTGAGCCGAGATCGTGCCACTGTACTCCAGCCTGGGCGACAGGGCGAGACTCTGTCTCAAAAAAATAAAATAAAATAAAATAAATAAATCCGCATCTGTACTCCTTAAATTTATAATAAATAAGTGAATCAATAAATACATAAGCCAGTTGGTGAGATGACCCATAAAGACAAACAAAGCTTTGTGAGGGGAAAGCAAGCACCCAGGAGAAGCCCTATCTTCAGAGGTTTTGACACAGGCCTGAATGAAGCGAAGGAGAGGGAATGGACACCTGGGGGAAGGGCATGTGTGGAAGAGGAAACAGCCAGGGCTGAGGTTTGCACATTGCACGGAAGGGGTGAAGTCCCTGGTAGCTCTACCTGGAGCAATTTCTTATTTATTTATTTATTTATTGTATTTTTTTTGAGATGGAGTTTCACTCTTGTCACCCAGGCTGGAGCGCAGTGGCGCGATCTCGGCTCACTGCAACCTCCTGCTCCCGGGTTCAAGCGATTCTCCTGCCTCAGCCTCCCGAGTAGCTGGGATTACAGGCATCCGCCATCACGCCTGTCTAATTTTTGTATTTTTAGTACAGATGGGGTTTCACCACGTTGGCCAGGCTGGTCTCGAACTCCTGGCCTCAGGTGATCCACCCGCCTCGGCCTCCCAAAGTCCTGGGATGACAGGCGTGAGCCACTGCGCCCGGCCACCTGGAGCATTTTCAGTGGAGCACGGGGGACTGGAAGCAAAATGTATGAGCAATTCCTGTATGGGGATTTGCTGCAGAAGAGACTGTGGTCAGGGACAGTCCCCAGGAAAAACAGAAGGTCCAGAGAGGGTGGTTAGATTTGTTTCTTTATTAATAAAGAAATGTGGGAGCTGGGTATGGTGTCTCATGCCTGTAATCCCAGCACTTTGGCAGGCCGAGGCAGTTGGCTCACTTGAGACTGTGAGCTTGAGATCAGCCTGAGTAACATATCAAAACCCTGTCTCTACTAAAAATGTAAAAATTAGCCAGGCATGCTGGGAGGTACCCGAGGTCCCAACTACCCAGGAGGATGAGGCAGAATTGCTGGAACCCAGGAGGCGGAGGTTGCAGTGAGCCGAGATCGCGCCACTGCACTCCAGCCTGGGCGACAGAGCGAGGCTCCATCTTAAAAATAAAAATAAAAATAAAAAAATTCCCAGTACCTGCATCCTTGACTTGATTAATTAATCCGTCACCCTCTCGGCACATCAATCCAAGTTCCAATCAACCCTAAGACACAGTTTCATTAGACTGCATGGCAGATACAAATACATGCTTAAAACAAGCAATGATACGAGTGGTCTACTTCATGGTGAAGTGGGCGCAGTCTGCACTGCAAATTTGTTCATTTTGATGGCAGGCCTGATCACATGATTTCAAAGTGGTCAGGACTTGCTGGACATGAGCCCTGTATGGTGGAGCTGATACACTCAGCATTTACAATAGCTTTCTTTTTTTTTTGAGATGGAGTTTCGCTCTTGTCGCCCAGGCTGGAGTGCAGTGGCACAATCTGGGCTCACCACAATCTCCGCCCCTGGGTTCAAGCGATTCTCCTGCCTCAGCTTCCTGAGTAGCTGGGATTACAGGTGACTGCCACCATGCCTGGCTAATTTCTGTATTTTTAGTAGAGATGGGGTTTCTCCATGTTGGTCAGGCTGGTCTCAAACTCCCAACCTCAGGTGATCCTCCCCCCTCAGCCTCCCAAAGTGTTGGGATTACAGGTGTGAGCCACCGCGCCCGGCCCATAGCTCTTTTTCGTAACACCCACTGATCTTGAGACAAGCGGGGTGGGAAGAGAGGTAATAGCCACATTCATTTGCTCCCTAGGAGGGGTATACAGTGTAGGGGGTTACTGAGTTTCATTGATGAAGCTGCAAGGAGCTTCCTAGAGGTCTGAAGACCACACATGCTCTCTGAAATACTAAGCTACTCTCCTACTGAGGCTGAGACCATCTGCTTGTCTCAGCATGAAGAATGGCCTGATGCATTTGTATACAGGACAAATCAAAACCTCTCATCTTTATAAATGCACAAATCATAATCCCAACACTTTGGGAGGCCACAGCAGGAGGATCGCTTGGGGCTAGGAACTGGAGATCCGGCTGGACAACAGAGCAGGACCCTGGCTCTACCAAAAATTTTTTAAAAATTAGCCAGGTGTGCTGGTGCATTCCTGTAGTCCCAGCTACTCAGGAGGTGGAGGTGGGGTGATCGTTTCAGTCCAGCAGAGGTCGAGGCTGCTGTGAGCTGTGATTGTGCCACTGCTCTCCAGCCTGGGTGACAGGGCGACACCCCATCTCAAAAACAAACCAATCAACCTCCTAGTTTTTCTTCTGGTACTGACTGGTCGCCCAGGTTAGTGGCGGTGAATTTGGAATCGAGTCCATGTGTTCTGATGAGACAGAGGATAGAGGTTTCAGAGTGACATACAACCATGCCCTCAGATGATATGAAACATCACAGAGATATGAACTTCCCACAGATTCTTCCCAAGGACCCTGGGCAGATCCTGCAAGGTTTTTCTTCTTTCTTTCTTTCTTTTTTTTTTTGAGATGGAGTTTCACTCTTGTCACCCAGGCTGGAGTGCAATGGCGCCATCTTGGCTCACTACAACCTCTGCCTCCCGGGTTCAAGCGATTCTCCTGCCTCAGCCCCCCAAGTAGCTGGGATGACATGCAGGCGCTACCACACTCGGCTAATTTTTTTTTATTTTTTAATAGAGATGGTGTTTCCCCATGTTTGACAGGCTGGTCTCAAACTCCTGACCTCAAGTAATCCGCTCACCTCGGCCTCCCAAAGTGCTGGGATTACAGGCATGAGACACGGCACCCAGCTGATCTTCCAAGTCTTAATATACAATGCATACATACATGCATACACACTAGTAAATAATACATATACAGCAATACAGAATTATCATTATAAAGAGAGCATCAAGCTACTGATGCCGTATAGCCTTTTCTTTAAAATTCTTACATTATTTTAATTTCATTTCCAGGCTAATGCATATTCTTCTGCTCTATAATTTTAAAGTTTCCACAATGTTGTCTCTTATATAAAGGCAGTATCACTCAAGCAATGCCCCGTGGTTATTTTTAATCCAAATTTGCAGATGATGATCAAAGGATTAAAGAATGATTCATGTGGCTAAAGTTCCAGTTTGCTTGTTAAATATTTAGAAAGAAATATTATCAAGGCCAGCCATGGTGGCTTATGCCTGTCATCCCAGCACTTTCGGAGGCAGAGGTGGGAGAATCACTTGAGGCCAGGATTTCAAGGTTGCAACCAGTGATTGCATCATAATCCCAGCGCACAAGACCACCGTGGGCGAACAGCAAGATCCTGTCTCTAAAAAAAAAAAAAAAAAAGCACTGCAGCCAGGGTGACAGAGCAAGACCTGGTCTCTAAAAAATTTAAAAGAGGCCGGGTGTGGTGGCTCATGCCTGTAATCCCAGCACTTTGGGAGGCCAAGGCGGGCGGATCACGAGGTCAGGAGATCAAGACCATCCTGGCTAACATGGTGAAACCCCATCTCTACTAAAAATACAAAAACAACAACAACAACAAAAAAACAATTAGTCAGGCGTGGTGGCGGGCACCTGTGGTCCCAGCTACTTGGGAGGCTGAGGCAGGAGAATGGCGTGAACCCGAGAGGTGGAGCTTGCAGTGAGCCGAGATCGCACCACTGCACTCCAGCCTGGGCAACTGAGCGAGACTCCGTCTCAAAAAAAAAAAAAAAAATTTTAAAAGAAAAAAACAGCAAATGCTCTCCTTGGATACTGAAGTCACTCTGAGGGATTCATGGGGGTTTTATAAGAATGTATCCTAGTGTTGGTGTCTTGCTAGAGAAAACTTAGTGCTTAATAAAATAACTAATATTTTGAAATTCCTTTGCTTGAGAAATTAGAGATGCAAAGAACAATGGATAAGAAAGCAAACTGCAAAATAAGGGAGGTACAGCTGAGCACGGAGGCTCACGCCTGTAATCCCAGCACTTAGGGAGGCCGAGGCGGGCGGATCACCCAAGGTCAGGAGTTCGAGACCAGCCTGGGCAACATAGTGAAACCCCATCCCTACTAAAAACACAACACTTAGCCAGGCATGTTGGTGGGTGCCTGCAATCCCAGCTACTCAGGAGGCTGAGGCAGGAGAATCGCTTGAACCCGGGAGGCGGAGGTTGCAGTGAGCTGAGATCGGGCCAGTGCACTGCAGCCTGGTGACAGAGCGAGACTCTATCTCAAAAAAAAAAAAAAGAAAAAGAAAAAGAAAAAAAGAAATTCCTTTGCTTGAGGAATGAGAGATTTGAAGAACAACTGATAAGAAAGCAAACTGCAAAATAAGGGAAGTAATTAATCCCCTCAAAAAGTCCGCGTTGGGGGCGGGCAGCTCGTATCATGAGAGACTTTCAGACGACATCAAGAGCAATGCCAGGAGTCCAACAGGGAGAAAAGGGAATTTGTAACCAAGCTCATTAATTCCAAAACTTGATGAAACAGACAATTATCTAAAGGGAAAAGCTGTCTAAACTGATTCAGAAAGAGGTGGGAAACCTCAACAAAGCAGTAGACGCCCAAGGAATTTTGAAAGCTGAGTTAGAATCGCTCTTCCGAAAATTCCTCAACCCACGCGGTTTTGAAGGCGAATCGTGTCATTGTTTCAAAAGCAGACAGTTTTAAAAATGCTAATTAGACGATTCTGCAATGTAAAGGGAGAAACAGAAAAGCTTCTCAAGGTTCTTTCTTTGTTTTGTAAACAAATTATTAAAACTTTAGTATCCCGACTTGAGATAGATAGAAAAGAAAGTAAATCTATAGCTCCCAGATACATATCACTTCAAAAGACCTCAAGGGGGACAGGCACGATGGCTCGCTACTGTATCCCAGCACTTTGGGAGACCAAGGCGGGTAGATTACTTGAGGTAGGCCAGGAGTTCGAGACCAGCTTGGCCAACGTGGCAAAACCCTGTCTTTACTAAAAATACAAAAACTAGCTGGGCGTGGTGGCGCACACCTGTAATCCCAGCTACTCAGGAGGCTGAGGCAGGAGAATCACTTGAACCCAGGGGGTGGAGGTTGCAGTGAGCTGAGATCAAACCACGGCACTCCAGCCTGGGCGACAGAGCTAGACTGCATCTCAAACAAACAAACTCAAAGGAATGGCTGGGGCATGAAATCTTGCAGTGCTCAAGAAGATAATGCATCATGACAACAAAGATCGTTGCAGAAATCTGGGAGCATTCAGTTTCTGGGTCTTAAAAACCAAGACCCCAAAGTACGGTGCTTTGTCCTGCTGAACTGAAGAAGCCCCAAGATCTCTCTTGCCTCCCCCTTTCCTGGTCCCTCTGTGTCTCCCGATGTACAGGATGAAGTTGTTCTCTGAAGTTCCCTGAAGTCTGGACACGTCAAAGAAGGAAAAATGACCAGTGGCCCCTTCCCTGAGTTTCCGAACCCACATCGCAGGAGGAAAGACTGATGTCTGTCAACAGCCCTGCAGAGACTCCTCATAAACCATTGTCTGTTCTGCCGGCTCCACAGCCTCTGTCCCTGCACAGACTCATCATAAACCATTATCTGAGGCCAGGCGCTGTGGCTCACACCTATCATCCCAGCACTTTGGGAGCCCGAGGCGGGTGGATCACCTGAGGTCCAGAGTTCGCGACCAGCCTGGCCAGCATGATGAAACCCCGTCTCTACTAAAAATACAAAGTTAGCCAGGTGTGGTGGCGCACGCCTGTAATCCCAGCTACTCAGGAGGCTGAGGCAGCGGAATCGCTTGAACCCAGGAGGCAGAGGTTGCAGTGAGCTGAGATTGCGCCATTGCACTCCAGCCTGGGCGACAAAAAGTGAAACTCCATCTCAAAACAAACAAACAACAACAACAAAAAACATTATCTGTTTTTGGGCCACTGTACATGTTCAAACCCATTGACTTCCCTTAAAAATCATTTACTATTCCCCTGAATTCACCCCCAATTCCCCACTCCCTTTCCCCTAAGAAGAAGAGGACAGAAGCATCTGTACCCCCTTGTGTAATGGGGCAATTCCTCTGACATCCTCCATGGATGAGAATACATTTGCCTGTCATTTCCTGTATTCATCTTTCAATAAAGGAAACTGTATTTTGTGCGTGGATTTTTCAGCAAACCTTCAAATGGCAAAGGGGGATGTTTTTCCCTTGACCCCTACCACAGCATCCCCAAAGGGTCTCCAGTTCCTAAGAAGATTCATTTATGGGCACTACATAGCTACACAGCGTCACCCACCGAGCTCGCAGACAACCAAGGCTTTGGGGTGAGAATGTACAAATAAATCACCGAATCCAAGCACCCAACACCGCACATGCAGCCTGGAAGTGGTTGTGTCAGAGCTGTGTGAACCAGAGTGACTCCATCTTGAACAGGAGCTGGGTAACATGAGACTGAGACCTACTGGGCTGCATTCCCAGACGGTTAAGGCATGTTAAGTCGCAGGATGAGATAAGAGATTGGTACAAGGTACAGGTCATAAAAACCTTGCTGATACAACAGGTTGCAGTAAAGAAGCCAGCCAGAACCCACAAAAAGCAAAATGGCGACAAGAGGGACCTCCGGTTGTCATCACGGCTACATTCCCACTAGCTCTATGACAGTTACAAATGCCATGGCAATGTCAGGAAGTTACCCTCTATGGTCTAAAAAGAGGAGGCAGGAATAACCCACCCCTCGTTTAGCATATCATCAAGAAATAACCGTAAAAATGGCCAACCAGCAGCCGTTGGGGATGCTCTGTCTGTGGAGGAGCCATTCATTTATTCTTCTACCTTCTCAATAAACTTGCTTTCTCTTTGCACCACAGACACGTCCTGAATTCTTTCTTGCATGAGATCCAAGAACCCTCCATTGGGGTCTGGATTGGGGACCCCCTTTCCTGTAGCATCTTCAGGTGTAGCCGTGAATCAGAGAAGCAGAAGGGACTTACCTTGAAAAGCAACCAGCCGAGAAGCTTCTTCACCAGACGGGTGCCCCAGAACACATGCTGGTAGAGGTCCGTGTTGACCACACCGGGGTCCACCACGTTAGCAGTCACGTGGCTTCCCTCAGCCGCCAGCAGCCGCTGGAGGTGATAGGTGAACAGGACAAGGGCCAGCTTGCTCTGGGCGTAGGCTGTGTGGGGTGAGTAGCAGGCACTGTGGGGCAAGCAGGAGAAGGTGTAAGAGGCTGACGGCGTTCACGCCTAAGTGCTTCATCCTGGCAGCATCTGTACCTGCGGCCACGGCCACGTCTATACACAGCCACCTCCCCTAGGCCCATGTGTGATTATGCCCTCTGTTGGCCAGTTTTCCAACGCGTGTGGACTTTTCTAGTTAACCTTTTTATTACAAACTCATCCCTTAATTATATTGGGGTCAGAGATGTTAAATTATGCTACTAATTCTTTATTTATTTTTTTTTGAGACAGAGTCTCACTGTCGCCCAGGCTGGAGTGCAGTGATGCAATCTCGGCTCACTGCAACCTCCACCTGCCCAGTTCAAGTGATTCTCCTGCCTCAGCCTCCCCAGTAGCTGGGACTACAGGCGCCCACCATCGCACCCTGCTAATTTTTTGTATTTTCAGTAAAAACGGGAGTTTTACCATGTTGGTCAGGCTGGTCTCGAACTCCTGACCTCAAGTTATCCACCCACTTCAGCCTCCCAAAGTGCTGGGATTACAGGCAGGAGCCACCGTGCTTTTTTTTTTTTTTTTTTTTTGAGACAGATTCTCACTCTGTCACCCAGGCTGGAGTGCAGTGTCACAACCTCTGCCTCCCGGGTTCAAGCGAATCTCGTGCCTCAGCCTCCAGAGTATCTGGGATTACAGGCTCCCATCACCATGCCCAGCTAATTTTTTGTATTTTTAGTAGGGACGGTGTTTCACCATGTTGGCCAGGCTGGTCTCGAACTCCTGACCTCGAGTGATCCACCCTCCTTGGCCTCCCAAAGTGCTGGGATGACAGGCATGAGCCACCATGCCTGGCCACATGTGGTCTTCTTGATGAGTCTCAAATCACGAAAGACAACCACACAAGCAATTTGGCAAACTTACCAAGCTATCATAAATTTTCCTCACATCTACTGCAAGCTCTGTAGTGTGCTCAGCACGTGTTAAACTCTTTGCACCTTGGTTCAAGCAGTTTAGAGAAATGTTTTAGTATCACAGGACATAGTGATAAAAATCGATCTGATAACCGTGGTAAAGTGAGTAACATGCCTCTCTCTCTCTCTCTGGTAATCTCAATCACCAGAAACACAGAAAACTGGATGTTTCCAGCTTTGCTCCTGTAAATACGTTCTACTTTTTTATGCCTTAGAAACACTTTTTAAAGAGATGTTATTTGCGGTGTTACATAACGTCCCTTGAAGGCGCACAACCACCATAGACTCCTTTTAGAATTTAATGCTAGGAATAGATAATTGGCCTTAGAATCAGCCTCATAGTTCTTTTCAATAAGACAAGGAGAAGTATTTGAGCAGTAATGTTTTTCTTTCCTCTGGGCTCCGAAGATGCCCAGAGGCGATCAATTTGCTACACAATTATCGTAACAACATTTCAAGGTGGCTGAAGGTTCATATCTCTTGCTTCTTTTATATATATATATTTTTTTTAATTTTATTTTTATTTATTTTTGAGACAGAGTCTTGCTCTGTCACCCCAGCTGGAGTGCAGTGGCGCGATCTCGGCTCACTGCAAGCTCCACCTCCCGGGTTCAAGTCATTTTCCTGCCTCAGCCTCCCAAGTAGCTGGGACTACAGGCGCCCACCACCCGCCTGGCTAATTTTTTGTATTTTTAGTAGAGACGAGGTTTCACCATGTTAGCCAGGATGGTCTCGATCTCCTGACCTCGTGATCAGCCTGCCTCGGCTTCCCAAAGTGCTGGATTACAGGCGTGAGCCACTGCACCTGGCCTAATTTTCTGAATTAACCACACGGTATATGTATCCTGATGGAAGCTGTGAAAGGAAAATATCTGAGCACCCCAAAATCACGAAGCTCAAAGGAAAAGTCCAGCTGGAGCCTGCTGAAGGCAAACATGCCTCCCATTCTGTTCAAAGTCACCCCTGTGCTCTCTGAGATAGATGCAGATCTGATCACCTCCTTTGGGAAGGCTCATCAGAAACCCTAAAGAATGCAACCATCTGTGTCTCACCTACCTGTGAGCTGGAAGCCCCCTCCCTGCTTCCAGTTGTCCCTGCCTTTCAAGGACTGTACTTCTTCTTATTATTTTTTTGAGACAGAGTTTTGCTCATGTTGCCCAGGCTGGAGTGCAGTGGCACAATCTCGGCTCACTGCAACCTCCACCTCCTGGGTTCAAGCCATTCTCCTGCCTCAGCCTCCCGAGTAGCTGGGACTACCAGCGCCCGCCATCACGCCCGGCTAATTTTTTGTATTTTTAGTAGAGATGGGGTTTCACCATGTTAGCCAGGCTGATCTCGAACTCCTGGCCTCAGGTGATCCACCTGCCTCGGCCTCCCAAAGTACAGGCATTTACAGGCGTGAGCCACCGCACCCCCCCCCACCATGTAGTTCTTACATATATTGACTGATGTCTCATGTCTCCCTAAAATGTATAAAACCAAGCTGTGGCCAGACACAGTGGCTCACGCCTGTAATCCCAGCACTTTGGGAGGCCAAGGTGGGCGGGTCACAAGGTCTGGAGTTTGAGACCAGGCTGGCCAACATGGTAAAACCCTGTCTCTACTAAAAAAAATTTAAAAATTAGCCAGGCTTGGTGGCAGGTGCCTGTAGTCCCAGCTACTCGGGAGGCTGAGGCAGGAGAATGGCTTGAACCTGGGAAGCGGAGGGTGCAGTGAGCTGAGATTGCACCAATGCACTCCAGCCTGGGCAAGAGAGTGAGACTCCAACTCAAAAAAAAAAAAAAAAAAAAACACAAACAAAAAAAACAAGCTGTGACCTGACCACGTTGCACACATGTCATCAGGACTTTCAGAGGCTATGTCACAGGTGCACGTCCTTAAATTTGGCAAAACAAACTTTCTAAATTAACTGAGACCTGTCTCAAATGTTCAGGGTTCACAAAGCCATCTCAGATATATTTTGAATATGAGCATGATATTTATGCTAAGTAAATACAGATAAGATCAAAAAGCCTAAAAGAATGTTTAACACATTCAAAAGATTAAAAGAAAGACATCGTCATCATATGCGTTTCAGAAGAAGCATCAGTGAAAATCCAGTGCCTCTTACCAACAAAGGCTGTTCCTAAATAAGAATACAATATTGAGGGTCGGGCGCAGTGGCTCATGCCTGTAATCCCAGCACTTTGGGAGGCTGAGGCGGGCGGATCACCAGGTCATGAGTTTGAGACCATCCTGGCTAACATGGTGAAACCCCATCCCTACTAAAAATACAAAAAATTAGCTGGGCGTGCTGGCGGGCGCCTGTAGACCCAACTACTTGGGAGGCTGAGGCAGGAGAATCACTTGAACCCGGGAGGTGGAGGTTGCAGTGACACGAGATCACGCCACTGTACTCCAGCCTGGGCAACAGAGCGAAACTCTATCTCAAATAATAATAATAATAATAATAATAATAAAAGAATAGAAAATTGAAATAAATGAAGTAAACTTTGACCTAAGGATCTGGAGAAGAAAAATAAGAATGCTTTCCCAAGTAAAACACAAAAGAAAACCAAAAAGATCAAAGCAAATCAGAAATACAGAAAGAAAACAGTGTAAACATAAATGATACCACTGGGGAACAGAGCCTGATGTTGGTTTTTGTTGTTGTTGTTTGAGAAGGAGTCTTGCTCTGTCACCCAGGCTGGAGTGCAGTGGCGTCATCTCAGCTCACTGCAACCTCTGCCTCCTGGGTTCAAGTGATTCACCTGCCTCAACCTCCTGAGTAGCTGGGATTACAGGCATACACCACCATGCCCAGATAATTTTTGCATTTTTAGTAGAGATGGGGTTTCATCAGGTTAGCCAGGCTGGTCTCGAACTTCAGACCCCAAGTGATCTACCCGCCTTGGCCTCCCAAAGTGCTGGGATTACAGGCGTGAGCCACCGTACGTGGCCTTGGTGTTGGTTTCTAAACCTCCTCTCCCTGTTATAAAATGTCCAATATACACTATATTTTCCAGATGAAAAGTAGAATATTACAATTACAGAGCAGACCTTGAAACTATAAAAAAAATTAGGGCTGGGCACAGTGGCTCATGCCTCTAATCCCAGCACTTTGGGAGGCCAAGGCAGGCGGATCATGAGGTCAGGAGATCGAGACCATCCTGGCTAACATGGTGAAACCTTGTCTCTACTAAAAATACAAAAAATCACCCAGGTGTGGTGGCGGGCGCCTGTAGTCCCAGCTACTCAGGAGGCTTAGGCAGGAGAATGGCGTGAACCTGGGAGGCAGAGCTTGCAGTGAGCCGAGATCGCGCCACTGCACTCCAGCCTGGGTGATATAGCGAGACTCTGTCTCAAAAAAAAAAAAAAAAAAAAAAAATTAGATAATCTCTATATTCATGTATTCATTTTTTCATAAAATAAATGAACAAAACCAATAATGCATGCCTAGTTGGGGCTCAGAGAACAATAACCTAAAATGAAGACCTCAGAAGCAGCATCAGAAGCAAACCTTTCTCGCTGACCTTCTCCCACCCTCCTGTCTCTGAGCCATTTTGTCCCAAGGGCACCACAGAAACTGCAATCCTTCTTCCCCAAGGTGGGTCCTAAAAACCAAAGCACCTTTCCCCCAAGGCCAGCCAGAAACCCTATAAACAGGACTCTAACTTTCCCTACACCCTGAGTATATAAAAACTGGCCATAAAGAAATTTTCTAGCTAGACTATAGTCACGACTATAATCCCAGCACTTTGGGAGGCCAAGGCAGGTGGATCACTTGAGATCAGGAGTTCGAGACCAGCCTGCCCAACACAGTGAAACATCATCTCTAGTGAAAATACAAACATTAGGCCAGGCACGGTGGCTCACGCCTGTAATCCCAGCACTTTGGGAGGCCGAGGTGGGCAGACCACACGGTCAGGAGATCGAGACTATCTTGGCTAATACAGTGAAACGCCGTCTCTACTAAAAATACAAAAAATTAATTGGGCATGGTGGTGGGCGCCTGTAGTCCTAGCTACTTGGGAGGCTGAGGCAGGAGAATGGCGTGAACCCAGGAGGCAGAGCTTGCAGTGAGCAGAGATTGCGCCACTGCACTCCAGCCTGGGCGACAGAGGGAGACTATCTCAAAAAAAAAAAAAAAAAAAAAAGAAAATACAAACATTAGCCAAGTGTGGTGGTGGGCACCTGTAGTCCCAGCTACTCGGGAGGCTGAGGCAGGAAAATTGCTTGAACCCAGAAGGTGGAGGCTGCAATGAGCCAAGATCGCGCCATTGCACTCCAGCCAGGGCGACAAGAGCAAGACTCTGTCTCAAAAAAAAAAAAAAAAAAAAAAAGAAAAAGAAAGAAAAGAAAAAAGAAATTCCTTGACCTGCCTTATTTGAATGTAGGTTCTACGATCCCCTTCCCAGAGAGGGTCCCGCCCCACCCCCAGAAGGAAGGTGCGCTGCTCAGAGGCCAAAAAAATCTAGACAGGCCTATCTGTGTTTCCCCACTCAGACCATCAGCCTTAGATGAGACCCTTTTCCTCCAATCCTATTCCTACACGGATTTTGTTCAGACTTCGTTGAACCTAAGCATAAAAATAGACAGTTTCCCCTGTACCTCTGGGTCTTCCCTCTGAAGGCTGCTGTATGTATCCATCGAGTAAACTTTGTATGCCTTTTCTCCTGTTCATCTGCCTTTGCAAGTTGATTTTTCAGCTTGCAAAATCAGAGGGAATGACCCTCCATCTGTTTTCCTATCACACTGGCAATGTTCCAAGAAGTCATCATTTCCACTGCAAAGAACATGGGGAAAATTGGCCAGACAACCAAAGGAAAGGTGTGCACATACATTTGTACATCTTTTGGGAGGGCAACTTCACAACATGCAACTCAATCTTTAAAATCATAAATCTTTTTTTTTTTTGAAACAGAGTCTTGCTCTGTCACCCAGGCTAGAGTACAGTGGTATGATCCTGGCTCACTGCAACCACCCTCTCCTGGGTTAACACCATTCTCCTGCCTTAACCTCCTGAGTAGCTGGGACTACAGGCACCCGCCACCACGCCCGGCTAATTTTTTTTTTTTGTATTTTTAGTAGAGATGGGGTTTCACCGTGTTAGCCAGGATGGTCTCGATCTCCTGACCTCGTGATCTGCCCGCCTCAGCCTCCCAAAGTGCTGGAATGACAGACATGAGCCACCGTGCCCGGTCCTTTTTGTGGTTTTTTTTTGTTTTTTTTTGAGACAGAGTCTCGCTCTGTAGCCCAGGCTGGAGTACAGTGGCGCAATCTTGCCTCACTGCAACCTCCACCTCCCGGGTTCAAGCGATTCTCCTGCCTCAGCCTCCCAAGTAGCTGGGACTACAGGCGCCTACCACCACACCCAGCTAATTTTTGTATTTGCAGTAGAGATGGGGTGTCACTGTGTTGGCCAGGCCAGTCTCGAACTCCTGACTTCAAGTGAACCGCCTGCCTTGGCCTCCCAAAGTGCTGGGATTACAAGCGTAAGCCACCTCACCTGGCCTATGAATATCTTTTACTAACATCACTGCTTGAAATTGATCTTAAAAAATTAAACCTTGGGCCGGGCACGGTGGCTCACGTCTGTAATCCCAGGACTTTGGGAGGCCGAGGCTGGCAGATCATGAGGTCAGGAGATCGAGACCATCCTGGCTAACACAGTGAAACCCCATCTCTACTAAAAATACAAAAAATTAGCCAGGAGTGGTGGCGCACGCCTGTAATCCCAGCTACTCGGGAGGCTGAGGCAGGAGAATTGCTTGAACCCAGGAGGTGGAGATTGCAGTGAGCCGAGATCGCGCCACTGGACTGCACTCCAGCCTGGGCAACAGAGTGAGAGTCTGTCTTTAAAAAAAAAAAAAAGTTAAGCATTGATTCAAAAAGTCTTTTCTGGCTGGGTGCAGTGGCTCACATCTGTAATCCCAGCAGCACTTTGGGAGGCGGAGGAGGGCAGATCACCTGATCCTTTCAGGGGTTTGAAAGGGTTCTTAGATCTTGCGAGAAAGAATTCCGAGTGGGCCCATAGAGTAAAGTGAAAGCAAGTTTATTATGAAAGGAGAAGAATAAAGAATGTGTACTCCATAGATGGAGCATCCCGAGAGCTGCTGGTGGCCTATTTTTATGGTTATTTCTCGATGATATGCTAAACGAGGGGTGGATTACTCATGAGTTTTTTGGGACAGGGGTGACCAATTCCCGGAGCTGAAGGTTCATCCCCCTTTCAGACCATGTCATGGCATCTGTAAACCGTCTCTTAGCAGCGAATGCATTAGAATTAGCATATCATGACCAGAGAGGATGACCCGAGGTCACTCTTGTCGCCATATTGGTTTTGGTGGGATTTGGCTGGCTTTACCACAACCTGGTTTATCAGCAGGGGCTTTGTGACCTGTGTCTTGTGCTGACCTCCTGTGTCACCCTGTGACTTAGAATGCCTCATCCACCTCCAGGGAAGGCAGCCCAAGCAGGTCTCAGCCTCATGTTACGCAGCCCCTATTCAAGATGGCAGAGTTGCTCTGGTTCTAATGCCTCTGAAAAACTTAGGGGATTGCTTTCTGAGCCCCAACACTGTGATCTTAGCAACGGAGCAATTCTCCTGTCGTCACCTAACCAAAGACAGAGTGGATCACACAGCTTGGAAAGCTCGTACCGGGGAAATCACACCCTGCAGCTGAGATTTTCTGAGATGTCCCTTGCCGTTGTGCAGAAGGCATGTCTGAATGCTTGCATAAGGACAAGTGACTCCCCATTAACCTCTCCAGGGGCTCAGTTCTGCCTCCAGATGCTGTCTCATCATACAGCCACGGGTAGCAGAAAGCCACACGCCAAAATCTGACATTGGGCCTGTAAAAAATAAAAGTTCCTGTTCAAAGACTTCCCTCCCCATCTAATTAGGAATAAATAGTAACTTCTCTGAGAAGCAAACTTTATTCAACGACTTGTGCTAACATTCTTAAATATCTGCTAGCCGTGATAAAGAAATCAATGTACTTTATGCTCTTAGCTCCCAAAATTTAGCCTAAATATCAGCCCTGGCATGCTTATACTGGTCCAAGCAAGCATTACGTCATAGCCTGTTCCTCTTCTTTAAAAGTGCTTTTACCTTTCTCAGCATTCCACAAGTTACTTCCTCCTCCCTTTCTTCTCCTCTGCCTTTGCCTCTTTTAAAAGTTCCAAGTTGCTGGCCAATCGGGACAAATACAGAATGTGAGGTCCCGTTGCAGCCAATGGAAACCGGACACAGCAGTAGGGTGGACGCATCAAGTTGTAAATGACCCTGTCCCCTTTGTTCGCTGTACTCTCACGGCAAAACTGCTGGAGAGTGTACCCTTTCTGCAGAAAGTAAAAAAATGGCCTTGCTGAGGAAATTAATGTTCAAGTGCTATTTCTTTATGGCACTGGGGAACAAGCATTTCAAATAGACCTGAGGTCTACCCAATTTCTGCTGGAAAATAAACCTCAGGTCTGCTGCCTTAGAAATAAATAAGGGCAGGACACAAAGGGTGACAAGGGGATCCTTAGCCATGGAGACTTTGCCAAATAATAAACAATCAAAACATAACTTTTTGGGGGTTGGGGTGGGGTAGGAGGGGATTGGAAAGGCTGACTACATAATAAAGAGACTGAAAGAATTGGCTGGGCATGGTGGCTCATGCCTGTAATCCCAGCACTTTGGGATGCTGAGGTGGGTGGATCACATGAGGCCAGGAGTTCGAGGCCAGCCTGGCCAACACGATGAAACCCTGTCTCTACTAAAAATACAAAAATTAGCAGGGTGTGGTGGCGGGTGCCTGTAATCCCAGCTACTCGGGAGTCTGAGGCAGGAGAATCCTTGAACCCGGGAGGTGGAGGTTGCAGTGAGCTGATATCACGCCATTGCACTCCAGCCTGGGTGACAAGAGCAAAACTCTGTCTCAAAAATAAATAAATAAATAAAAAGAAATTTAAGAGACTGGAAGAATTAAGACAGGGAAATTGAGTAGTTCAGAGCTCAAGTCCCATCTCTGATACAAGATAAACTGTAAACCCCCAATTACTGTCAAGATATCTTTTTAAGGCAAACTTCTCCAATCTCCTCACCCCAGGGGAAGAGAAGAGTCCAGGAAACAGATAGTTATTAAGTGCAGAGAGGCAAAGACTGGCTTTCCTGCTGGCACGAGCGTCTTTTAAATATCAGCTACAAGCATTCGGTTCTGAATCTCCAGCATTTGATTGATGGGTAAGAGGAATGGTTACTTGAAAAAGCAGAAAACGCATCATCCAAAGGCAGATTTTTCCAGAGTAAATGGAGGGGTTGGTTCTGTAATTATGGTTTTACACAGTAGCGTGGAGAAGAGACAACTAAGATTGTTTAAAAATACCGTGTGGGGGCAGGGGAAAAGCCAATACATTTCTCTACAGGAGGTGAAAAAATAAATCCAAGAGGGGCACGTAGTTTCAGGAGAGATTCCCTGGGGTTGGGGTTAGGGATGAAGAAATATCCACACCAGAAATGGGAAAGAATGAAAGCAAATAAGTAGGAGGACATGCCCATTAAGGTCTGTAAATGAAACCCTAAGGACTCTGACAAAAGTCGTTGGTACTAGGCCGGGAGTGGTGGTTGACGCATGTAATCTGAGCACTTAGGGACACTAAAGCAGGCAGGTCGCTTGAGCCCAGGAGTTCAAGACCAGCCTGGGGAGTATAGTAAGACCTTATCTCTACAAAAAATACAAAAAGTACCTGGGTGTGGTAAAGCACACCTGTAGTCCCAGCTAGTTGTGAGGCTGAGGTGGGAGAAGATCATTTGAGCCTGGGAGGCGGACATGGCAGCGAGCCAAGATGGCGCCACCGCACTCCAGCCTGGGAGGCGGACATGGCCTTGAGCCACTGCACTCCAGTCTGGGTGAGACAGGGAGACTCTGTCAAAAAACAAAACGAAACAAAAATCATTCAGTGAGCTTTCCTGTTGAATAAGAAACTGAACAAAAGCCACCTGCTGCTAAATCTGGACCTTATAAAAGGGTATTTGAGTTCTCCATTTTTTGCTGATTATATAAAGCATTACTCTCTTCTTGTTATTAAAAATCGTGACGACTGAACATACTTTTGAGTGTTTATGAGACCAGGCGCGATAGCTGACGCCTGTAATCCCAGCACTTTGGGAGGCCGAGGCAGGCGGATCATGAGGTCAGAGTATCGAGACCATCCTCGCTAACACAGTGAAACCCCATCTCTACTAAAAATACAAAAAAATTAGCCAGGCGTGGTGGCCGGCGCCTGTAGTCGCAGCTACTCGGGAGGTTGAGGCAGAAGAATGGTGTGAACCCGGGAGGCGGAGCTTGCAGTGAGCCGAGATCACGCCGCTGCACTCCAGCCTAGGCAACAAAGCAAGACTCTGTCTCAAAAAAAAAAAAAAAAGAAAGGAGCCCTTTATAAGTTATTGTGATGGATACTGTAGGATGTAAACGTGTCATATCTCGGTGTCCCAACAGCCAGTCTCCGTAGGCGGTGTCCTTTTATATGGATCAACAGGCAGTTTTTGCATTGATTATTTATCCACTTTGAGAAGTACTTGTGTAGAAGCAAAGACAATTGAGTTTTTATGTTAACTTCCTATGAATCCGTTGCATTGCAACGTATTTCCATTGCAGGACATTGATGCATAATCAAATTGCCAATGCAATTACAGAAACTCAATCGACTGCTCATAACCTAGTTGACTGGAGCTATTTTTCCAGTGATCATTAAACCTGATGACAATCACTGTTTTAATGAGCAAGTATGGGTGGCATCCAATACATTTATAAGTATTATAACAATCCTTCATGTCTAAATTGAATTTTTCCTTTGGCAGTACAAACAACTCCATTACATTCTTTCTAGGATATCTACGTTTCA
Source organism: Pongo abelii (assembly GCF_028885655.2). NCBI lineage: Eukaryota > Metazoa > Chordata > Mammalia > Primates > Hominidae > Pongo > Pongo abelii. Next base: position 1,908,460 of record NC_072009.2, read on the forward strand.
TATTCTTGATAACTATTATCTACATTTAATATTCTTGATAACGATCCGCCCACCAGGAACTCAGAAAATACTGTGAATAAAGAGAGGTCTTTTTTTTTTTTTTTTGAGACAGTGTCTCGCTCTGTTGCTAGGGTGGAGTGCAGCGGTGCAATCTCAGCTCACTGCAACCTCTGCCTCCCAGGTTCAAGTGATTCTCCTGTCTTAGCCTTCCAAGTAGCTGAGACTACAGGTGCCCGCCACCGCACCCAGCTAATTTTTGTATTTTTAGTACAGATGGGGTTTCACCACGTTGTCCAGGATGGTCTTGATCTCCTGACCTTGTGATCCGCCCCCCTAGGCCTCCCATAGTGTTGGGATTACAAGTGTGAGCCACTGTGCCTGCCCTTTTTTTTTTTTTTTTTTTTTGAGAGGGAGTCTTGCTCTGTTGCCCAGGCTGGGCTGGAGTACAGTGCTATGATCTTGGCTTGCTGCAACTTCCACCTCCCGGGTTCAAGTGGTTCTCCTGCCTCAGCCTCCCGAGTAGCTGGGACTACAGCCACCCGTTACCACGCCCAGGTAATTTTTGTATTTTTAGTAGAGACGGGGTTTTACCACATTGGCCTGGATGGTCTCGATCTCAAAGAGAGGTCTTTGACTTTTTCCGCTAAGAGAAAACAACCAAAACAACCCAGGACATTGAAGGTATCTTGTGAATTCCAGCTGCATCCAAACACCCTGATACTTTTGCTCATAGACACAAAGTGAGTGTGTCAGCTGTCCGACGTATCTCAGAACACAGGGGGAACATGTGAAACCTTGAGTGAAATCCAAATCGAGATGGGATACCACACTCAAAACACATGTGACACAACTTACAGTCTATACAGGATGATTTCACAGGATGTGAATACATGGTTAGGAATAAAATAATGAAGAAGTCACCCAAAGTTACATAAGTTGAGAAACTCAAACCAAGACAGCCATGTTCACGGTGAGGCACGCCCATGCCTATAACACCTCCATGACTGAGGAATATCAGAGGGAAATAAAGAATTTCTTAAATAGGTAAAGAATCTATCATGGCCAGGCACGGTGGGTCACGCCTGTAATCCCAGCACATTGGGAAGTCAAAGTGGGCAGATCATTTGAGGTTAGGAGTTCGAGACCAGCCTGACCAACATGGTGAAAACCCGGCTCTACCAAAAAATACAAAAATCAGGCAGGTGTGGTGGCGGTGCCTGTAGTCCCAGCTACTTGGGAGGCTGAGACAGGAGACTCACTTGAACCCAGGAGGCAGAGGCTGTAGTGAGCTGAGATTGCGCCACTGCACTCCAGCCTGGATGCCTGGGTGACAAGAGCGAAACTCTGTCTCAAATAAAATAAAATAAAATAAAACAAAACAAATTTAAAGGTCTCACAGGAAGAAATCTTAAAGAATAGAAAATAATTTTGGAAGGTATGTGTCCCTCTTTTTTTTTTTTTTTTTTTTTTTTGTCTCCAGGCTGGGGTGCAGTGGCGCGATCTCGGCTCATTGCAACCTCCACCTTCCCGGTTCAAGCAATTCTCCTGCCTCAGCCTCCCCAGTAGCTGGGACTACAGGGACATGCCACCACGCCTGGCTAATTTTTTATATTTTAGTAGAGACGGGGTTTCACCATGTTGGCCAGGATGGTCTTGATCTCCTGACCTCGCAATCCACCCCTCTCAGCCTCCCGAAGTGCTGGGATTACAGACATAAGCCACTGTGCCTGCCCTTTTTTTCTTTTTTTGAGAGGGAGTCTTGCTCTGGAGTGCAGACTGGGCTGGGCTGGAGTGCAGCAGCATGATCTTGGCCCACTGCAACCTCCCCCTCCCGGGTTCAAGCAATTCTCCTGCTTCAGCCTCCTAAGTAGCTGAGATTACAGGCACATGCCACCATGCCTGGCTAACTTTTGTATTTTTAGTAGAGACGGGGTTTTGCCATGTTGACCAGGCTGGTCTCGAACTCCTGACCTCAGGTGATCCGCCCGCCTCGGCCTCCCAAAGTGCTTTCCATTGAAATTTATTTCACCATGGGGATAGTTCGGTACAGCCAAGTTGAGGAGACAGGTTCTCTCATGCGTAAAAAGTCTTGGATTTTCCAAGCCAGTAAATCAATCTTGGCAATTAACACTAATTACTGGCAATGATTATATCAGGCAAAAGCCAAGAACCACATCTTTCATACCAAAAAAAAGCAGTATATTTTAAATTCAAGTGGTTCTCATATTTTAGCATGCCTCAGAATTCTCCAAAGACCTTCTCCTTGCCAACCCCTGCTCTCCAAACTTCAGGTTTAGCAGATCTGGAGGATGGTCTGAGAATGGGAGCATCTTCATTTCTTTTTTTTCTTTTTTGAGACAGAATTTTGCTTTGTAGCCCAGGCTGGAGTGCAGTGGCGCAATCTAGGCTCACTGCAACCTCCGCCTTTCAAGTCCCAGTTGAAGCAATTCTCCTGCCTCAGCCTCCTGAGTAGCTGGGATTACAGGTGTGCGCCACCACGCCCAGCTAATTTTTGTATTTTTAGTAGAGATGGGGTTTCTCCATGTTGGCCAGGCTGGTCTTGAACTCCTGACCTTGTGATCCACCCGCCTTGGCCTCCCGAAGTGCTGGGATGACAGGCTTGAGCCACCATGCCCGGCCCACTCACCGTATATTTACTGAACTTCAGTCATATGTGACGCAGGGGTGACATAAGAACAGAAAAATCAGGGAGATGGAGATGGAGCTAACCAAGGAAGCTGAAGCTGGTCGGCCAGATGACCCAATGCACAATAATTCAGGGAACACACATCCAGGCAACTGCACCTGACTGGGAATACCTGGCTGTCCTACCACCATCTGGTCATCTAGGGGCTCCTCTTATAGTAACGCAGAAGACGCTGGCTGAGGCATGTTCTATTCTACCAAGGGGACCTGGGCGTATCTCCTGGACTGAATTATGTCTCCCCAGATTCCTATGAAGTTCTAACTCTGAGGACCTCGGAAAGATGACCTTATTTAGAGATAGGGTCCTTTTATTTTATTTATTTATTTATTTCGAGACAGTTTTGCTCTTGTCACCAAGGCTGGAGTGCAATGGTGCAATCTTGGCTCACTGCAACCTCTGCCTCCTGGGTTCAAGCGATTCTCCTGCCTCAGCCTCCCTAGTAGCTGGGATTACAGGCACCTGCCACGACGCTTGGCTAATTTTGTATTTTTTAAGTAGAGACGGGGTTTCACCATGTTGTCCAGGCTGGTCTTGAACTCCTGACCTCAGGTGATCCGTCCACCTCACCCTCCTCCCAAAGTGCTGGGATTACAGGCATGAGCCACCGCACCCAGCTGGAGATGGGGTCTTTAAAGAGGTGATTCAGGTAAAATGAGGTCACTAGGGTAGGTCCTGATCCAATAGGACTGAGGTCTTTATAAGAAGAGTAGATGAGGACACAGACATACCCAGAGGGACAACCAAGTGAGGACACAGGGCGATGATGACATCTCCAAGCCCAGGAGAGAGGCCTGAGGAGGAACCAACCCTGATCACACCTTGATCTCAGACTCCCAGCCTCCAGGACTGTGGAAGAATCAATGTCTGCTGTTATAAGCTACACAGTCCATGGTATTCTGTGATAGCAGCCTGAGATGGAGTAAGGCACTGCATAAGAAGAGGAGATGAGGACATAGACATACACAGAGGGACGACCCTGTGAGGACACAGGGAGAAGACGGCGTCTACAAGCCCAGGAGAGAGGCCTCAGGAGGAACCAGCCCTGCCCATACCTGGATCTCAAACTTCTAGCATCCAGCACTGTAAGAGAATAATGTCTGCTGTTTATAACCTACCCGGTCTATGGTATTCTGTTATAGCAGCCTGAAATGGGCTAAGACACCTCATAACAGGAGGAGATGAGGACACAGACACACACAGAGGGACGACCCTGTGAGGACACAGGGAGAAGACGGCGTCTACAAGCCCAGGAGAGAGGCCTCAGGAGGAACCAGCCCTGCCCATACCTGGATCTCAAACTTCTAGCATCCAGCACTGTAAGAGAATAATGTCTGCTGTTTATAACCTACCCGGTCTATGGTATTCTGTTATAGCAGCCTGAAATGGGCTAAGACACCTCATAACAGGAGGAGATGAGGACACAGACACACACAGAGGGACGACCCTGTGAGGACACAGAGAGAAGACGGCGTCTACAAGCCCAGGAGAGAGGCCTCAGGAGGAACCAGCCCTGCCCATACCTGGATCTCAGACTTCCAGCCTCCAGGACTGTAGGAGAATCAATGTCTGTTGTTTGTAAGTCACCCAGTCTATGGTATTCTGTGATAGCAGCCTGAAATGCACTAAGACACCTCATAAGAGAGGCGATGAGGACACAGACACACACAGAGGGATGATCCTATGAGGACACAGGGAGAAGACAGTGTCTACAACCCAAGGAGAGAGGCCTAAGGAGGAGTCAGCCACGCTCACACCTTGATCTGGAACTTCCAGCCTCCAGGACTGTGGGAGGATCAATGTCTGCTGTTTAAGCCACTGGGTCCGTGGTATTTTATTATGGCAGCCCCAGCAAAGCAATGTTCTCTCCTTTAAGAGGTCACTCCTAAGCTATGAACGATGAAAAAGGGGCCTATTTGGAAAGAGTCAGTGCCGTCAACAAAGAACAGTTTCCAGAAAGCTCAGAGAAGGCATCTGTTAACACTCTCTCATTATCCTCTGCAGAGGAATCACACAGAAATGAAACGTGGCTCAGGTGAATGCCTGTCATCAATATTTATTTTACATAATCAAACTGGCGAAGCAAAAGAGGAGAACAGGAAAAGAAAAGCAGTGTAAGTTGAATTGTAAGTCTCGAAAAAATAGGGGGAAGTGGCTGGGCGCAGTGGCTCACGCCTGTAATCCCAGCACGTTGGGAGGCCGAGGCGGGAGGATCACGAGGTCAGGAGATGGAGAGCATCCTGGCCAACATGGTGAACCCCCGTCTCTACTAAAAATATAAAAATTATCTGGGCGTGATGGCGCATGCCTGTAATCCCAGCTACTAGGGAGGCTGAGGCAGGAGAATCACTTGAACCCAGGAGGCAGAGGTTGCAGTGAGCTGAGATCGCACCACTGCATTGCAGCCTGGGCGACAGAGTAAGACTCTGTCTCAAAAAAAAAAAAAAAAAAAAATATATATATATATATATATACACATAAAATAAAATAAAAACAATACAATACAAATAAATAAACAAAAAATGTTAGAGCCGGCTCTGAGCTGGCTCTGGGTCTCAAGCCCTTTGACTCTGAAGTTCCTTGATCTGCTTTGCAATCTGTATTACTTTCCTGGGATTGTCCAAACAAATGAGCACAGACTGGATGGTTCAAAGTCACAGAAATTCATCCAGTGAATGGATGCCTTCTGGAGACCAGAAGTCTGAAAGTCAGGAGTGGTCAGGGTTGTGCTGTCTCTGGATGGTCTTCTAGGGCAGGAACTCTTCCTGCCTTTCCCAGCTTCTGGGGGCTCCGGGCGTCCCTGACCCTCTGGTCAGATCACTGCAGTCTCTGCCTCTGTGTCCACATGTCCTTCTCCTCTGTGTCTGTCTCGTCTTCTGTCTCTCAGAAGGATACCTGTCAGTGGATTTAGGGCCTACCCTACTCCAGGATGATGTCATCTCTAGATCTCTAACTAATTACACCTGCAAAGTTCCTTATTTTCAAATAAGGTCTCATTCTAGGTTCTGGGCTTTAGGATGTGGACAGATCTGTGAACCACCATTCAATCCACTATAATTGTATCCAGTTCCCTCCAGAGGCTCTAGGGGAGGGTCCTTCCTGTCTCTCCCAGCTTCTGGGGGCTCCGGGCATCCCTGACCCTGTGGCTGCATCACTCCAGTCTCTGCCTCCATCTCCACGTGGCCTTCTCCTCTGTGTCTGTGTCTCCTCTTCAGTCTCTTTCCAAGAACACCTGTCATTCCATTTAGGGCCCTTCTTATATGTAGAGTGCGGTCGGAATAGTTAATATTATGTGTTAACTTGACTGGATCATGGGGCGCCTAGATGTTGGATTGAATGTTACTCTGGGGTATCTGTAAGGGTAGAGGGGAGGGTCCTTCCTGCCTCTCCCAGCTCCTGGGGGCTCCAGGCATCCCTGGGTTTGTGGCCGCATCACTCCAGTCTCTGCCTCCATCTCCATGTGGCCTTCTCTGTGTCTCTGTCTCCAAATTTTCTACTTTTTTTTTTTTTTTTTTTTGAGACAGAGTTTCGCTCTTGTTGCCGAGGCTGGAGTGCAACGGCATGATCTCAGCTCACTGCAACCTCCACCTCCTGGGTTTAAGCAATTCTCCTGCCTCAGCCTCCCGAGTACCTGGGATTACAGGCGCGCAGCACCACGCCTGGCTAATTTTTTGTGTTTTTAGTAGAGCGGAGGTTTCATCATATTGGTCAGGCTGGTCTCGAACTCCTGACCTCAGGTGATCTGCTCACCTTGGCCTCCCAAAGTGCTGGGATGACAGGCGTGAGCCAGTGTGCCCAGGCATTTTCTACTTCTGGTAAGGCCACCCATCATACTGGATTAAGGGTCCACCCTAATGATCTCATCTTCACTTAATTCCATCTGCAAAGACCCTATTTCTAAATTAGGTCTCAGTTATACATATTCGGAGTTAGGATGTGGACACAACTCTTCAGATAAGAGTTCATGGCGGTCGGGTGCGGTGGCTCATGCGTGTAATCCCAGCACTTTGTGAGGTCAAGGCAGGCAGATCACTTGAGGTCAGGAGTTTGATTACAGCCTGGCCAACACGGTGAAGCCCCGTTTCTACTAAAAATACAAAAATTAGCTGGGTGTGGTGGTGCATGCCTGTGATCCCAGCTACTCGGGAGGCTGAGGTGGGAGAATCATTGGAACCCAGGAGGCGGAGGTTGCAGTGAGCCCAGATAGCACCACTGCACTCTAGTCTGGGCAACAGAGTGAGACTTGTCTCTTTCAAAAAATAAAATAAAATAATAGTTAATGGCATATAAGCAATACCGTCAAAGCCTTTCTTTAATATGTGTTTTTATAGGAATAAAAACTCTCTTGTTAATCGCACTTGGTAATACATGCTTCCTCAGCTTTCTTAGGTGATAATGAGGCTCAATTCTTATTAAGTGCATGAATCTGCTTTGTAACACCTAAAGTGTTTAGGAAGTAGCTGTCATTTCTGTTGGGTGGGGTTGTTCTGGATGTGATCTGCTTATCTTCATTATTTAAAACAGAGATCGCGGCTGGGCACGGTGGCTCATGCCTGTAATCCACCCACTTTGGGAGGCCGAGACGGGAGGATTACCTGAGGTCAGGAGTTCGAGACCAACCTGGCCAACGTGGCGAAATCATGTCTCTACTAAAAATAAAAAATTAACCGGACATGGTGGTGATGCCTGTAGTCTCAGCTACTCGGGAGGCTGAGGCAGGAGAATTGCTTGAACCCAGGAGGCGGAGGTTGCAGTGGGCCGAGATCACACCACTGCACTCCAGCCTGGGAGACAGAGTGAGACTCCATCTCAAAAAAACAGTGAGTAAATAAAACAGAGATTGCGTTGATCGACAATATCAACCTCAAAGTGAGCTCTCAAAATAACAGACAGGCGGCCCTCCACCAGTGCTGTATGAGGAAGGGGTGTTCTGTGTGTCTTTGGCGAGCGGCAATGCCTGCCAAGCAGCTCACATTTCCCAGGTTCTCCAACCCATGCCTTGCCTTGCTCAGTGAGTCGTGTCTGCAGCAAGTGCTGCTGGCTGTGCCAAGACTCCTCGTTCCCTCCTCCCATATAGCAGGCACCACACACATGCGTGGAGTCCCGAGTGGGCATCACAGAAGGCTGGCCCCCACGCGCCCAGCCCAGCCTCATGCCTGGAGTTAGGGAAGCCAGTCATGGCAGGGCTGTTCTTGCCAGTGGGTCCTGGCACACCCTTCAGCATGGAGCCCAGGGCAGGAGAGCTACACAATCCTGCAGAGAGTCCTGAGCTGAGAAGAAGCCTGAGAAACATGCATTTCTTCCTCTGGGTGTTGTCATCATGGGTATAAAAACAGGAAATGCCCCAGCCAGCACACACACCTCACCTGTGCACACAACTCACCTGTGCACACGAGCACTCATGTACCTTATCTGTGCACACTGGCACGCACCTCAACTGTGCACACCAGCACACGTAGCACACACACCTCACCTGGGCACACTGGCACGCACACTCACCTGTGCACACGAGCACTCATGTACCTTATCTGTGCACACTGGCACGCACCTCAACTGTGCACACCGGCACACGTAGCACACACACCTCACCTGGGCACACTGGCACGCACACTCACCTGTGCACACGAGCACTCATGTACCTTATCTGTGCACACTGGCACACACCTCAACTGTGCACACCGGCACACACAGCTCACTTGTGCACATGGGCACACACACCTCACCTGTATACATGGACATGCAAACCTCACCTGTGTACACAGGCACGCACATCTCACGTGTATCCATGGGCACGCAGACCTCACCTGTGCCCACGGGTACACACACCTCACCTGTGTATACGGGCATGCACGCACCTCACCTGTGCGCATTGGCACACACACCTCACCTGTACACACAGGCACGCACACATGCCCTTGCTTCCTCAGGGCACCATGATGGAGAAGCAGCCCCTCCAGGCCACAGGCCCTGCTCTCCGTGCATTCCTCTCACCCGCCCTTCCCTGCACAGCCTGGTGCTTCCTCAGCTGCCCGGAGAAGATGAAGTCCTGGCCAGCCACGCTCCTTCCCTCCCACGACCGGCAGGGTTCATACTTCATGCAGGATCCCATCGAGGCCGTCTCCCTCATCCCACACCCTTCAGCAGAGAGGCTCACAGATGCAGGAGCTCAATCCGACAAAACAGATGGGCCAAGGTATCCTAGGAGGCCCCCGCGGCCCTCCCTTTGTTACATCCTGCCCCTCACTGTGCAGGGAAATGAAAACTGTTAGGAGCTGGCAGGGCCTGTGCCCCTGGGCTCACCCTCCTCGCAGTCCTGAGGGTACTCCAGGGCCTGGGGATGGGGAGGGCGCCCACCTTGCTGTACATTCCAGAGTCTGGCCCCAAAATCTGATGCTGGCACAGCCAAGCAGCCAGGTCTTTGTGAGCGTGGCGTTAACGCTTTGTGATCTTAGGGCTGCAGAGAAATTCAAAGGCAAGTCCTACTGTGTGCTCTGATGTCTCTGTCTCCAAATTCCTACGTGGAAATCCTCATCCCCAGTGAGATGGTGTTAGGAGGTGAGGCCCTTGGGAGGTGATGAGGTCACGATGGGGGAGACTCAAGTATGGAATCAGTGCACTTATAAAAGGGACCCCAGAGAGCTCCCTCGCCCCTTCCACTGCCTGACAACACAGTGAGAAGGTGCCATCTGTGAACCAGGAAGCGGGTTCTCGCCAGACCCTGGCACACTTTGATCTTGGACTTCCAGCCTCCAGAATTGTGAAACATAAATGTGCATTGTTTATAAGCCACCCAAACTATGGAATTTTTCTTTTTTCTTTTTCGTTTTTTTTTTTGAGACAGAGTTTTGCTGTTGTTATTTAGGCTGGAGTGCAGTGGCGCGATCTTGGCTCACCACAACCTCCGCCTCCCGGGTTCAAGCAATTCTCCTGCCTCAGCCTCCCGGGTAGCTGGGATTACAGGTGTCCACCACCATGCCCGGCTAATTTTGTATTTTTAATAGAGACGGGGTTTCACCATGTTGGTCAGGATGGTCTCGATCTCCTGACCTCGTGATCTACCTGCCTCGGCCTCCCAAACTGCTGGGATGACAGGCGTGAGCCACCACACCCGGTCTGCTGGAATTTTTCTTCTATCAGCTTAAACAAAGATGATTATTCCCATAGAGGAATCGTTTTTATCCTTAAGGCGGAGTTAGGAGGAATTCACAAGAGAGACCTGTTGATGGACAGACAGTACATTGCGTGTCGACCGGAGTCCACACCAATGCTGCCTGCAGATGTACTGCCTGACATTCCCATGGGGGCACAAGAGAACGTTTAAATATATCTGTTATCCTTTTCTATGTCTGACCTCTGTGTTTCTTGTCCCTTCTAAAAAATAAAGTAACGATACCATGGCACATTGCTAAGCTGCCCAAGGACAGCAAATGGCTGGGGATGTACATATCCCACAGCACCGCGCCAGGAGCACCTGTGCCCAGCAGATGCAGGGAGCACCATTTCCAGAGCATGTGTGCCCAGCAGACACAGGGAGCAGTGTGCCCAGAGCACCCGTGTCCAGCAGATGCAGGAAGCACCGTGCCCAGAGCACCTGTGTCCAGCAGACGCAGACAGCACCATGCCCAGAGCACCTGTGCCCAGCACATACAGGGAGCACTGTACCCAGAGCACCAGTGTCCAGCAGACGCAGGGAGCACTGTCCCCAGACCACCAGTACTCGGCAGACACAGGGAGCACTGTCCCCAGAGCACCAATGCTCAGCAGACGCAGGGAGCACTGTCCCCAGAGCACCAGTGCTCAGCAGACGCAGGGAGCACTGTCCCCAGAGCACCAGTGTCTAGCAGACGAAGGGAGCACTGTCCCCAGAGCACCAGTGTCTAGCAGACGCAGGGAGCACGGTCTCCAGAGCGCCAGTGTCTAGCAGACGCAGGGAGCACTCTCCCCAGAGCACCAGTGCTCAGCAGACGCAGGGAGCACTGTCCCCAGAGCACCAGTGCTCAGCAGACGCAGGGAGCACTGTCCCCAGAGCACCAGTGCTCAGCAGACGCAGGGAGCACTGTCCCCAGAGCACCAGTGTCCAGCAGACGCAGGGAGCACTGTCCCCAGAGCACCAGTGTCCAGCAGACGCAGGGAGCACTGTCCCCAGAGCACCAGTGTCCAGCAGACGCAGGGAGCACTGTCCCCAGAGCACCAGTGTCCAGCAGACGCAGGGAGCACTGTCCCCAGAGCACCAGTGTCCAGCAGACGCAGGGAGCACTGTCCCCAGAGCACCAGTGTCCAGCAGACGCAGGGAGCACTGTCCCCAGAGCACCAGTGTCCAGCAGATGCAGGGAGCACTGTCCCCAGGGCACCAGTGTCCAGTAGATGCAGGGAGTGCTGCACCCCACAGACAGAGGCAGATGAATAACCTTTAACTCACCTGAGATGCTGTTATGATTATTCACAGGGTGCACCCACCTGCTCTGAAGGTCGTCCATGTTCAGCTCAGCAACGTAATGGGTGGCAGAGGAGATGGTGACCACCCTCGCACAGTGGCCAGGGGACCCAGACTCTCTCAGCGTATCCAGGAGAAGGTTGGTCAGCAGGAAGTGCCCCAGGTAGTTCAGGCCGAAATGTTCTTCGAATCCATCTCTGGTTTTCCTCTGAGGGACCATCATCACCCCAGCTGGACAAAAGAGAATATTAGAAGGAGTTAGACTGGGGAAGACAGTGGAGAAATCCCACAGACGGATTCCCGAGATGCGCAAATGGCCCAGGATATCGGAGGGTGGTGTGTAGAGGTGGCGGCCATGTCTTCCTCCTGGGCCTCTGTTTCCTGCTTTAGGTGTGATGGAGAAGATTCTAGAAGATCACTGAAGTCCCTTCCTGCCTTCTGTCTCTGCACCTCTGTGCCTTGAGTTTAAAAATAATAACCACAAGTCGGACGCGGTGGCTCACGCCTGTCATCCCAGCACTTTGGGAGGCTGAGGCGGGTGGATCACCTGAGGTCTGAAGTTCATGCCTGTCATCCCAGCACTTTGGGAGGCCAAGGCAGGCGGATCATCTGAGGTCAGGAGTTCAAGACCAGCCTGCCCAACATGGTGAAACCCCTGTCTCTAGTAAAAATACAAAAATTAGCCAGGTTTGCAGGCAGGGTCCTGTAGTTCCAGCTACTTAGGAGGCTGAGGCAGGAGAATCACTTCCTGGGAGGCGGAGGTTGCAGTGAGCCGAGATCGTGCCATTGCACTCCAGCCTGGCGACAGAGCGAGACTCCGTCTCAAAAAAAAAAAAAAAAAAGGAAAACAAAAATAATAACCACAATGATAACACAGCAACACACACAAGAGAGTGAGAATCATCCAAGTCACCAAACGGAGTCCCCTGGACAATTAATTATTCTGGGCGGCTGGGTGTGGTGGCTCATACATGTAATCCCAGCCTTTGGGTAGGTGAGTAGGGCAGACTGCTTGACGTCAGGAGTTCGAGACCAGGCTGTGCACCACAGTGAAACTCCGTCTTTACCAAAAATACAAAAAATTAGCTGGGTGTGGTGGTGCATGCCTGTAGTCTCAGCTACTCGGGGAGGCTGAGGCGGGAGGATTGAGCCCAAGAGGTGGAGGTTGCAGTGAGCCGAGATTGTGCTACTGCACCCCAGCCTGGGCAACAGAAATCCTGTCTCCTCCCAGAATTCTGGACAAGAATAGCTGCTATGGCACCCCTTCTTCACTGAGTATCCCACAAACAAATTGCTCAGATGTCCTTTGAGAAATACTGACCTCAGTATAAACATGGCCTGTCCTTACCCCTAGACCACAGGGCAGCCCTGTGGGTCATCATTCTATAGACATCATCATCACTGCAGGTTCTGTGCTTGACACGTTCTATCTGCCAGACACAGAACACCCCCACCCCTGTCAGGCCAAGCCCGGCTGAGCGCCTGCCCTGAAGTCCTTGCTGTGGGGGCCTGACCTCAAAGGTGATTTGTCCTAGAAACATGCACGAACCATATTGCCTTCTACTTAGAGCAGACCAGTTTGCTTGGATATTAATGCCAATGTATATATGTATTTGTATGCACATGGATAACGTAGATGTGTATACACAGGCATGTTATATATGTACCTGGAATCCTGTATCTATCTACACGTAAATTGTACATGCAAATACAAGCACGTCTACGTACTTGTGTTTGCGTGTATTTTATATGGAGCTATCTATACATATACGTAGGTCTAGTATTTCTCTGTGTGTTTGTATATGTAGAGGTGTATCTGTAGGTGTATACATTTTTTGAGGTATATGCATTTCTATATGCGCTTGCTTTTGTGTGTATTATCTGCATGTATTTGTGCCTCTGTACATGGACCTATTTCCCTATAAATTTTTGATGTGTGTGCATTTGTGTACATGCCTGTGTTTGTGTACACAAGCTTTCCAATTGTATTTTATGAACACTCATAAACCAAAGCTGGCTCCTCCCAGACTCAGCATTCTCAAGAACCAAGCAGGAGCCACGTGGCCTTATCAACCCAACTTTGGAACTCCTACAGAGTTGTCACCGCTGCCCATTTTCTAGGAGTTACGAGACAGTTAATGAGGCCAGCCGAGATCCAAGAGAGGGAGCAGGGACTCCAGCTCCCGAAGAGACGAGTGTGAAAAGAACTTGCAGGCCTGTTTTACAGCCTCTTGAATCCGCCTTTCAAAACTGTGGATGCACAGGCCGCACTGGATGCCCCATTGCACGGATGGCCCACAGAAGACGCAGCAGTGGGTCCCACGGCTCTACACGTCCCTGGCCCCACACGTCCCTGGCCCCAGTGGAGGCTTGACAATTGTGAGGTCCTTGAGGAAAAACCAACGTCTTATTCTGGCTGTAGCCTCCACAGTGCTTTGGGTACAGCAAGGGGGAAATAAAAAACTAAACGTGGATGGAGGTCGATTGCTGCTTTTGAGACGTGAAGCCAGCTGGACTTCCTGGGTCGAGTGGAGACTTGGAGACCTTTTCTGTCTAGCTAAAGAATTGTAAAGGCACCAATCAGCGCTCTAAAATGGACCAGTCAGCACTCTGTAAAATGGACCAATCAGCGCTCTGTAAAATGGACCAATCAGCGCTCTGTAAAATGGACCAATCAGCAGGATGTGGGCGGGGTGAAATAAGGGAATAAAAAGCTGGCCACCAGAGCCAGCTTGGGTCCCCTTCCACCTTGTGGAAACTTTGTTCTTTCACTCTTCACAATGAATCTTGCTGCTGCTAACTCTTTGGGTCCACACTACCTGTATGAGCTGTAAGACTCACTGCCAAGGTCTGTGGCTTTACTCCTGAAGTCAGTGAGACCGTGAACCCACCAGAAGGAAGAAACTCCAGACACATCTGAACATCTGAAGGAACAAACTCGGGACACGCCATCTTTAAGAGCCCTAACACTCACCGCAAGGGTCCGCGGCTTCATTCTTGAAGTCAGCGACACCAAGCACCCACAAGAAGGAATACATTCCAGACACACACTCACAAAGAATGGTGGCAAGGGAGAGGGGCCGCCAGGCCATTCCAGGCCTGTGGCGTGCTGAAATCCTCAGGGAGAAATGAGCAGACAGTTCAGGTGCAGTCCTTGCTTCTCACCTGCACACACTTTCCGGCCAGACTCAGTGCTTCCCCCTCCTACGTGAATATGTAGCTTTCAAAAAAACTTCCAGGATACGGAGAATTTATTCCCTGAGCTTATGCCTGTAAAACATCAGGAGTATAAACCAACTGGGAGGGATCCAATATCAATCAGGGTCCAGTATCAATCAGTCCACAAGACACACGTATATTAAACATTCAACAAAATGTACATTCAACACTCCTACAGTCCTCAAAGCCCATCTAACAAAACACTTCTGAGAAGCATGTCAGAATTCACCTCAGGAGTTATCCAGAAAAAAAGCCCAGCTGGGTGGGTCATGCCTCTAATCCTCCCAGCACTTTTGGAGGGTAAAGCGGACGGATCAGTTGAGGTCAGGAGTTCGAGACCAGGTTGGCCAACATGGAGAAACCCCGTCTCTACTAAAAATACAAAACTAGCTGGGCATGGTGGCGGGCGCCTGTAATCCCAGCTACTCGGGAGGCTGAGGCAGGAGAATCGCTTGAACCTGGGAGGCAGAGGTTGTAGTGAGCCAAGATCACACCACACTGCACTCCAGCCTGGGCGAAAGAGTGAGACTCCGTCTCAAAAACAAACAAAAACCAGTAACAAAAAAACAAAAACACCAGAATAGGTTGCTGTGGGTGGACGGGAAGCTTTGCACTTGATGAACTATAAACATGTCTTTCACGACGCCGTTTTCCTCATATCTGATGTGAAGAATCTGGAGACACACAGCTCAATCCGTGCCTGAGCTGTCGTAAATTCCCAGCTTAGGAGAGACGAGCTCATCATGAACACCTGGCTTATGCTTGCGTCGTTTGAAAGGCAGCTTCAGGGCACTGTAAAGCAGGCCTGCAAATTCTTTTGACACTCGTCTCCTTGGGAGCTAGAGTCTATGCCCCTTCCCTTGAATCTCGGCCATGCTCATTAACTTTCCTGTTAACTCTTTCGTAGAATGCCACAGTGGTGTAAACACTGTGTGACTACCAAAGTTGGGTCGATAAAGTCACGTGGCCCCTGCTTGGTTCTTGGGAATGGTGAGTCTGGGAGGAGCCAGCTTTGGCTTAAGGAGGCTGAGCACCTTCAGCCTGACATTCTGGAGAGTCCACAGGTACCTGTTCTTGTCGGCCCTCCCAGCTAAGCGCAGGTGACAGGCTGTACCAGCTTCCCGCCACCAGAGAAAGCTATCCTGGACATCCAACCAGGTCAAGCCTTCAGATAAAGTCAGCCCCAGCTGTAGCCTCACAGGAGACCCCCAGGCAGAACTGCCCACATTCCTGTGCCCTGAAAGAAAGTGAATTCGTACAAGCTGTATAGAAAACAGCACGGATGTTCCTCTCAAAGAACTAAAAGCAGATCATTCGCTCGATCCAGCAATCCCACTCCTGGGTATCTACCCAAAGGAAAACAAGTCCTTATATCAAAAAGACACCTGCAGGCCAGGCATGGTGGCTCACGCCTGTCATCCCAGCACTTTGGGAGGCTGAGGCAGGCGGATCACCTGAGGCCAGGAGTTCGAGAGCAGCCTGGGCAACATGGCGAAACCCCGTCTCTGCTAAAAATAAAAAAATTAGCCAGGCGTGGTGGCACGTACCTGTAACCCCAGCTACTTGGAACATTGAGGTAGAAGAATTGCTTGAACCCAGGAGGCGGAGGTTGCAGTGAGCCGAGATTGCACCACTGCACTCCAGCCTCGGTGACAGAGCGAGACTCCATCTCAAAAACAGATAAATAAATTAATTAAATAATCAAACAAAACAAAAGAAAACAAAAATACCTGCATCTGTCTGTTTCTTGCAGCACAACTCACAATTGCAAACATACGGAATCAACCTAAGCACCCCTCTGTGGAGTACTGGATAAAGAAAATGCAACGGAATCCTGCTGAGCCATCAAAAAGAATGGATTTGTGTCATTGGCAGTAACTTGGATAGAACTGGAGGTTATTTTCCTACGTGGAGTCACTCAAGAACAGAAAAGCAAATACACGTTCTCACTTATAAGTGGGCGCTAAGCTCTGGGGATGCTTCTGGCATCGAAGGGGCATATGGAATAGAGGAATACACATTAGAGACTGAGAGTAGGGCTGTGAGTGAACCTGTCACCCAGGAAATGGCCACGGTACCCAACAGGTGGTTTTTCATCCCCTGCCTCCCTCCCCCTACCTTCTAGCAGTCAAGAATTTCTGCTCTTTCCATCTTTGTGTCCATGAGTACCCTCTGTGTACCTTCCAGGTAAAAGTCAGAACATGCAGTATTTGGTTTTCTGTCTCTGTGCTTGTTCTCTTAGGATAATGGCTTGCAGCTCTGAGCAAATTCCTGGTGACAACAGCATCGTTGGGGAAGGTATCTTTCGCAAGAGCACAGGGGACAGTGCTTCTGTGCAGGCAGGTGACCTGTGCTCCAGATGAATCTGAGCCATGCTCGGGACTCGCCTGGTGGGGAAGCTGCGTGCGAATTCCTGCACCGTGGTTAATGCACCAGCCACGTGCAGGGGCCCTGGATGCTGATAAGTCATTGTTAGTGAGCTACTGAGAGTAATTACATTTATTCCTATTTTATTATTATTATTATTACTTTGAGGTAAACTCTTGCTCTGTCACCCAGACTGGAGTGCAGTGTTGTGATGTCGGCTCACTGCAACCTCTGCCTCCTGGGTTCAAGCGATTATCCTGCCTCAGCCTCCCGAGTACATGGGATTACAGGCACCTACCCTGATGCCCAGCTATTTTTTGTATTTTTAGTAGAGACGGGGTTTCGCCATGTTGGCCAGGCTGCTCTTGAACTCCTAATCTCAACTGATCCTCCCGCCTTGGCCTCCCAAAGTGCTAGGACTACAGGTGTGAGCCAGCCCTAGTAGGGCACCCAGCCCTACTAATATCATTATTTTTTTTGGAGACAGAGTCTCTCGCTCTGTCAACCAAGCTGGAGTGCAGTGTGTCCGTATTTTTTATTTCATTTTTTTTGAGATGGAGTCTCACTCTGTTGCCCAGGCTGGAGTGCAATGGGTTGATCTCGGCTCACTGCAACCTCCGCCTCCCAAGTTCAAGTGATTCTCCTGCCTCAGCCTCCCAAGTAGCTGGGATTACAGGTGTGCGCCACAACACCCGGCTAATCTTTTTTTTTCGTATTTTTAGTAGAGATGGGGTTTTGTCATATTGACCAGTCTGGTCTCGAACTCCTGACCCCAAGTGATCTGCCCGCCTCAGCCTCCCAAAGTGCTGGGAGCCCAGGTGTGAGCCACCGCGCCCAGCCACGCACCCGTATTTTAAACCACAGTGTCACGGAGATGTTTCTAGGCAGCAAACACACCTGAAACGCTGATGTTTACAGAACGAAAGCCTGACACATGCTGAAGGAGAAATTGTTTTGTTGTTGAGTTCTTTGCCAATGGCTTTAGGTATTAATTTTCCTCTTCCTATGTAAGCAGAGCATTGAAAGACCAGATTGGTGCCAGGTAGAGAGACTGAATGGGTGCCTGAGATGCCTGTTAGGAGGCCATTATCGTGGCCTAGGAAGAGATGATGGTACCCCAGAGGAGGGATCGACAGAAGTCAGACATGCAGAATTGAGTACTAGTTAGACAATCGATGGCAAATTCAAATGCCTGTAAGCTTTTGTATGTGTTTTAAATTTTCTATAATCATGTTTTTTTCAGCATCAATAAAATTCTATTTATTTATTGTTGTCAAGTTATTTTTTTCTTTTAAATCAAAGGAACGTATAAAAAAGGTGCACAGGGCTGGGCACGGTGACTCACACCTGTAATCCCAGCACTCTGGGAGGCCAAGGCAGGCGGATGACCTGAGGTCAGGAGTTTGAGACCAGCCTGGCCAACTTGGTGAAACCCCGTCTCTACTAAAAACACACACACAAAAAAATAGCTGGGTGTGGTGGCAGGCACCTGTAATCGCAGCTACTTGGGAGGCTGAGGCAGGAGAATTTCTGGAACCTGGGAGGCAGAGGTTGCAGTGAGCCAAGATCATGCCACTGCACTCCAGCCCCAGCCAACAACAGTGAGATTCCATTTCAAAAAAAAAAAAAAAAAAAAAAGTGCACTCTCCCCTCTCAGGTAACTGCCTCCCACATCTGCACCCCGTAAGCCTTTTGATCCAAAATTAATTATCACATTCTTCTAAGATAACTACAATTCCAATTTCCATTACCATAGATTTAATTTGCCTGTTTTTTTCCGGGAGGCGGAGGTTGCAGTGAGAAGAGGTTGTGCCACTGCACTCCAGCCTGGGCGACACAGCAAGGCTCTGTCTCAAAAAGTAAATACATAAAATAAAATAATAATTTGCCTCTTTTTTTAAATTTTAATTTAATTTTATTTTTGAGATGGAGTCTCGCTCTGTCACTAGGCTGGAGTGCAGTGGCATAATCTCGGCTCACTGCCGCCTCCGCCTCCTGGGTTCCAGCAATTCTCCTCCCTCAACCTCCTAAGTAGCTGGGATTACAGGTATGGGCCACTACGCCCAGCTAATTTTTGTATTTTTAATACAGACGGGATTTCACCTGTTGGCCAGGATGGTCTCGAACTCCTGACTGACCTCATGATCCATCCACATCGGCCTCCCAAAGTGCTGGGATTACAGGCGTGAGCCATCGCGCCCGGCCTGTTTCTTAAAATTTCAATAATTTTTGGGAAACCAGTGGTTTTGGGCTACATGGATACATTCTTTTGTGGTGACTTCTGAGATTCTGGTGCACAAGTTTTAATCATCAGCAAATATACCGATGTTTCATTGTGATTTTTCTAAGGAATAAAAAAACCCTGTGGCCATGTCAGTGTATTGGGTGCCGTCCACGTGAGGCGCATTCACGGAATCTGTCTCTTCGCCAATTCTCTTCACCAATTCAAAGGTGGAGAATACACAATAGAACTACTGTTCATTGATCTGCCAATTGAACGGTGGAAAATACACAGTAAAATTATCGTTCATTGATCTGCCAATTGAAAGGTGGAAAATACACAGTAAAATTATCATTCGTTGATCTGCCAATTCAAAGGTGGAAAATACACAATAAAATTATCGTTCATTGGTCTGTGCACCTAATGGCATTTTCCTGGGGAGTGGACGCTCAGGGTCACAACCACATGTTGTGCCTCAAGCAGTGAACACAGGTGAGGTGTATCCTGAACAGGGGAGGAGAAGGGAGAGTTAACCGCTCTCCAAGCGGAGAACTCCAGAGAAAGGAGAGTGGTGGGGATGAAAGGGCAGTCAGAGAGAGAGAGAGAGAGGGAGGACAAAGAAGAAAGGAAGAGAGAAGGAGAGGGAGGAAATAGGAAGAAAGAGAGACAGAGAAGGAACAGGGAGAGAGAGGGAGAGCAAACAAGAGAGGGAGAGAGAAGGAGAGGGAGAGAGAAGGCGAGGGAGAGAGAAGGCGAGGGAGAGAGAAGGCGAGGGAGAAAATAGGGAGAAAGAGAAAGAGAGATGGAGAAGGAACAGGGAGAGAGAGGGAGGGCAAACAAGAGAGGGAGAGAGAAGGAGAGGGAGGAAATGGAGAGACAGACAGAGAAAGAGAGACAGACAGAAAGAGAGAGAAAGGGGGAGAGAAGGAAGGCAAAAGGAGAGAGGAGGACAGACAGGGGAAAGGAGGAAAGAGAGAGAAGGGGGAGAGAGAGGAAGACGAAGGGGGAGAGAGAGGAAGACGAAGGGGGAGAGAGAGGAAGACGAAGGGGGAGAGAGAGGAAGACGAAGGGGGAGAGAGAGGAAGACGAAGGGGGAGAGAGAGGAAGACGAAGGGGGAGAGAGAGGAAGACGAAGGGGGAGAGAGAGGAAGACGAAGGGGGAGAGAGAGGAAGACGAAGGGGGAGAGAGAGGAAGACGAAGGGGGAGAGAGAGGAAGACGAAGGGGGAGAGAGAGGAAGACGAAGGGGGAGAGAGAGGAAGACGAAGGGGGAGAGAGAGGAAGACGAAGGGGGAGAGAGAGGAAGACGAAGGGGGAGAGAGAGGAAGACGAAGGGGGAGAGAGAGGAAGACGAAGGGGGAGAGAGAGGAAGACGAAGGGGGAGAGAGAGGAAGACAAAGGAGATAGAGAGACAAGGGGGAGAGACAGGAAGAGAAAGGAGATATAAGGAGAAGAGGGAGGGTGTGAGAGAGGAAAACAGAAAGGGAGAGAGAGAAGAAAGGGGAGGGAGAGAAGGGAAAAGGAGGGAGAGACGGAGAGAGAATGGGAGAAAAGGAGAGAGAGAACGGGAGAAAAGGAGAGAATGGGAGAAAGGGAGGGGGAGGGGGAGAGGGAGGGGAGGGGGGAGGGGGAGGGGGAGGGGGAGAGGGAGGGGAGAGGGAGACGAGGGAGGGGGGGAGGGGGGAGGGGGAGGGGGGAGGGAGGAGGGGAGGGGGAGGGGGGAGGGAGGAGGGGGAGGGGGAGGGGGAGGGGGAGAGAAGAAAGAGAGGAGAGAGAAGAAGGGAGGGGAAGAGAGAAGAATAGAGGGAAAGAGAGAGAAAGGGAGAGAGAGAAGGGAGAAGAGAGAGAATAAGGGAGGGAGAGAGAGGGAGAAAGGGGGAGAGAGGGAGAGAGGGGGAGAAAGGGGGAGGGGGGAGAGAGAGGGGGAGGGGGGAGAGAGAGGGGGAGGGGGGAGGGGGGAGAGAGGGGGGAGGGGGGAGAGAGAGGGGGAGGGGGGAGGGGGGAGAGAGGGGGGAGGGGGGAGAGAGAGGGGGAGGGGGGAAGGGGGGGAGGGGGGGAGAGGGGGGAGAGAAGGGGAGACAGGGTGGAAGAGGGGGGAGAGAGAGGGGAGACAGAGGGGGAGGGGGTAGAGAGAGGGGGAGGGGGGGAGAGAGAGGGGAGAGAGAGGGGGAGGGGGGAGAGGGGGGAGAGGGGAGAGAGGGGAGAGGGGGGAGAGGGGAGAGAGGGGGAAGAGGGGAGGGGGAGGGAGGGGGAGAGAGGGGAGGGGGGAGGGGGGAGGGGGGGGAGGGGGGAGAGGGGGGAGAGGGGGGAGAGGGGGGAGAGGGGGGAGAGAGGGGAGGGGGGAGGGGGGAGAGGGGGGGAGAGAGGAGAGAGGGGGAGGGGGAGGGGGAGCGAGGGAGAGAAGAAAGAGGAGAGAGAAGAAGGGAGGGGAAGAGAGAAGAATGGAGGGAAAGAGAGAGAGAAAGGGAGAGAGAGAAGGGAGAGAGAGAAGGGAGAAGAGAGAGAATAAGGGAGGGAGAGAGAGGGAGAAAGGGGGAGAGAGGGGGGGAGAGGGGGAGGGGGGGAGAGGGGGAGGGGGGAGAGGGGGGGGAGAGGGGGAGGGGGGAGAGAGGGGGAGGGGGGAGAGAGGGGAGGGGGGGGAGGGGGAGAGGGGGGGAGAGAGAGGGGGAGACAGGGTGGAAGAGGGGGAGGGAGGGAGAGAGGGGGAGAGAGAGGGGGGAGAGGGGGGAGAGAGAGGGGAGAGGGGGAGAGGGGGGAGAGAGAGGGGGGAGAGGGGGGAGAGGGGAGAGGGGGGAGAGGGGAGGGGGAGGGAGGGGGGAGAGAGGCAGGAGGGGGGAGAGAGGGGGAGACGGGGAGAGGGGGGAGAGAGGGGGAGAGGGGGGAGGGGGGAGAGAGGGGGAGAGGGGGGAGGGGGGAGAGAGGGGGAGAGAGGAGGGAGGGGGGGAGGGGGGAGGGGGAGGGGGAGAGAAAGAGAGAGGGGGGAGAGAAAGAGGGGGAGAGGGGAAGGAAAGAGGGGAGGGGGAGAGGGGAGGGGGAGGGGAGGGGGAGGGGGAGGGGGGAGGGGGGAGGGGGAGAGGGAGGGGGAGGGGGAGAGGGGAGGGGGGGAGGGGGGAGGGAGAAGAGAGGTCAAGAGCAAAATAGAAGCGGGGACAGGGGTGGATTGAGGAAAGAGAGAGAAAGAGACAGAGAGAAAAAGCAAAAGGGAGACGAAAACTGAGACAGTGAAGAGGTGGAAAGAGAGAATGACAGAGAGAATAACAGAGAGACAGGGGGAGAAGGAGGAGAGAGAGAGACAGAGAGTTACAGAGAGAGAGAGAGGAGAAAAGCATTTGAGTAACTGAAAAACCACTGCTTCTCAACCCACTTCCTAGAATCTGGGGAGGGCGGTGGGAAGGATGGAGCCAGTCCAGGGAGGCTATGGGACCGACGCCCTGAACATCCAGCCTTCTCTGGCAGGGAACAGCCTGCTGCAGAGTCACAGCAGACCACATCCCATGCTGCTGCCAACACCAACACTAAAAGAACATCCAAATGCCTCCTGTTCAGAGGAGGTGCCATTGGGAGAGGCAGGGGAAACCACTACAGAACAGAAAGCTACTCTATCCACAGGAGAGAAGCTCTGGAAGAGAAGCAAACAGAAGGCACGCAGAATAAATGGTCTACACCTGTGCAGACTCAAGGATCCTCTGACAAATGCATGAGCCGTGATGCAACACTTTCCGTCTTCCCAGGAGGGAGACCAGATGACTGTGGAGCCTGATTCACATAGAAAATGCCAGGCGCCCACAAAGACAGGAGATGGCTGCTCAGGTGTCTGTCCACCAAAAAGTGAGTCCTCAGTGAGGACCGGCTCCATTGCACCTGAGTCTTCTGTCGATGCAAAACTGCACACCTGGGCTTTCCCTGAATGAATCTTCCTTAACTCTCATGGGTCTTCTAGGTGCCCTGTGCCCATTTGCTCATTTGAATGAACTCATTAGAATTCATTCATTCATTTGATTTCATTCATTCATTTGCATCATTTGAATTCATTCCTTCCTTTGAATTCACTTGTTCCTTTGAATTCATTCATTCATTTGAATTTATTCATTTAAATTCACTCATTTGAATTCATTCATTCCTTTGAATTCGTTCATTCCTTTGAATTCACTCATTCCTTTGAATTCACTCATTCCTTTGAATTCATTCATTCCTTTGAATTCACTCATTCCTTTGAATTCATTCCTTTGAATTCACTCATTCCTTTGAATTCATTCATTCATTCCTTTGAATTTATTCGTTCCTTTGAATTCATTCGTTCCTTTGACTTCATTTGTTCATTCATTGAATTCATTGCTTCATTTGAATTTATTCATTCACTTGAATTCATTCCAATTCCCTCATTTGAATTCATTCATTCATTCCTTTGAATTCATTCCTTTGAATTCATTTGTTCATTCATTTGAATTCATTCATTCATTAGAATTCATTCATTTGAATTCATTTGTTCATTCCTTTGAATTCATTCATTTGCATCCATTCATTCCTCTGAATTCATTCATTCATTTGCATTCTTTCATTCATTCAAATTCACTCATTTGAATTCATTCAAGTGAATGAATGAATTTGAATGAATGAAGAACTGTACCAAAAAAACAGAGTCTTTAGGTCTCTGGCCAGGGAAGAATCATTGTTATTTTTCAGGGTCACCCTGTATCATGGATGTATTTCTTTGGTGGTAGGAAAAATAATGCTTAGTAATTCTTTGTCTCACTAAGAAATTCATCCATTAGAGTTATGGGAAGATGTCTGACAAGGATAAATCTATAAATCCTCTGCAGTTATTAAAAATCTATCAATTTTCAGACATGGGGATGGGAAGCTAGATAAATACAATTTTGAAGTGAATAAACCATAAATAGTGGCTCTGCAGGAGGTCTATTGTTGATTTATTCTTGTGCTTGATAAATCATCACGTTGCCTCTGAGCTTCCCACAGCAGCCAGACAGAGGCAGTTGGGTTCTATTTTCAACCCAATAGCAAATGAAAAAATATTCTATGTCTGAAGTATTTAATGTTTGCAAAACCTTGATTGCTCTAAGAATAAAAAAAGGAAAGCACAAAGTGTAGCTCCTTCTTGCTTTGGAAGTCACCCTTGCTGAGCTCAGCTGGGGCTGTTTTCCATGAGACTTGAGGCACGTGGTTGACTAGCAGCAGTTTTGGAGGGAAGGCTCTGGGGAAATAGTTTAGGGCAGCAGTCCCCAACCTTTTTGGCACCAGGGACCACTTTTGTGAACGACAATTTTCTGAAGAGAGATGGTGGACGTGGAATGTGGGGATGGTTTTGGGATGATTCAGGGGCATGACATTTATTGTACACTTTATTTGTATTATTATTACATTGTACTATATGATGAAATAATTCTACAAGTCACCATCATATAGAATCAGTGGGAGCCCTGAGCTTGTTTTCCTGTGACTAGACAGTCCCATCTGGGAGTGATGGGAGACAGTGACAGATCATCAGGAATTAGATTCTCATAAGGAGCGCACAACCTAGATCCCTCGCATGCACAGATCATCAGGCTTTAGCTTTTCATAAGGAGTGCACAACCTAAGTCCCTCACATGCACAGTTCACAGTAGGGTTTGTGCTATGAGAATCTAATGCTGCTGCTGATCTGACAGGAGGCAGAGCTCAGGCAGTCGTGTGAACAATGGGGAGTGGCTGTAAATACAGATGAAGCTTTGCTTGTTCACTTGCCACTCATCTTCTGCTGTGTGGCCAGTGTCCTAACAGGCCATGGACTGGTACTATGACCTGGGGGTTGGACAGCCCTGGTTTAGGGGTCTGCAGACCCCCTACTAGCCTCTTAGACACTAAAAGTACCACCACTGGAGTCCTTCCCTGAGGCTGCCTGTAAATGGAAACTCTATTCACGTAAGTTGACACCAGCAATATCCCAAACATACAATCCAGCAATCTCATTTGCACACAACGAAGAAGAATTCTGATGCACAAACCAATGAGAAAAATCCTTGATTTCTTCTCTAAGTCAAGGTACATCTGGCCCAAACTTCACACACGGGCTGGTGATGAACCCATTCTCAGCGCTGACTGTGTAGAATCCAGCCTCCTCATTTGCACACCACGAAGATGAATTCTGATGCACAAACTAAGGCATGCAATAAATGAGAAAAATACTTTGCTTCTTTCCTAAATTCAGGTACATCGGACCCAGGCCTCTGGCACACGGGCTTGTGCTGAATCCATTCTCAGTAGTGCTGACTGTATAGAATCCAGCCTCGTCATTTGCACACCATGAAGATGAATTCTGATGCACAAACCAAGGCGAAAAATGCTTTACTTCCTCTCTAAATCAAGGTTCATCTGGCTCAAGCCTCCAGCACAAGAGCTGGTGATGCATCCATTCTCAGCACAGACTGTGCCATCCGGGCTACTTCTGGCTTGAGGAGCACTTACCCCTGCAGCTTTCCATCCACCCTGGGTACCTCAGGAGGCCCCTTTCCAAGCACATGGGGTTCACGAAGCTCCATGGTTCTGTTGCATTTCCAAGAGAACCAAGAGGATTTGTCAACAAGAGACTGCCTCTCTGCATTTCTGTCTTCTTGCGAAGAGTGTGCAATGGGTATTCAACACAGCCTCCAAAAGTGAAGTCTCCAGCTCTTTTCTAGAAGCTTCTGTCTGAACCCACAGAGGAAAAAAAAAATCCAGACCCTCTGCAACTGAGCTCTTCTCAACAGTGACCCCAGGGACAAAATGAACCTTAGTCAGCCACAAAAACCTACAGGGAGTCCAGGAAAGCCACAGCCTGAGCAACCTCCTGAAAGATGTAGAACAAAAAGATAAAAGGAAGAAAGCGCAAAGTGTTATTTCAAGCCATCATCTTGTAACAAATGGATTCTCATTATCACCTCCTGGAAATGGTGTTCTGAGCAGCACAGGCTGGGGAATTCCAGGGAGGCGTGTGACTTGGGGTGCAATCTTCTCTGTACTTTACACGACTGTGTTGTCATATTGCAAGAGGTGTGTTTTCTAAGTCAGGACATTTCACAGAATGATTATTAATCCAATGTTTGCTTCCTTTGCTAGAGTATGATTTCCATGAGGTCAAGAACCTTGTTTATTATTTTATTTTTCCTGCAAGTGAAGTACGTGAAGGGCAGAGTAGGTAGGTATGGCGGGCTAAATAATGCACAACTCAAGATGTTCAGGTCCACATTATTCATGTAGGAGACAGAATCATGACCCCAAAAATGCCCACATTGCAATCCCCATGTGGCAGACAGAATCATGGCCCCAAAGATGTCCACATCCCAATCCTCATGTGGAAGACAAAATAATGGCCCCGAAGACGTCCACATCCCAATCCCCATGTGGTACACAGAATAATGGCCCCGAAGACGTCCACATCCCAATCCCCATGTGGTACACAGAATAATGGCCCCGAAGACGTCCACATCCCAATCCCCATGTGGTACACAGAACAATGGCCCCGAAGACGTCCACATCCCAATCCCCATGTGGTACACAGAACAATGGCCCCGAAGACGTCCACATCCCAATCCCCATGTGGTACACAGAATAATGGCCCCGAAGACGTCCACATCCGAATCCCCATGTGGTACACAGAACAATGGCCCCGAAGACGTCCACATCCCAATCCCCATGTGGTACACAGAACAATGGCCCCGAAGACGTCCACATCCCAATCCCCATGTGGTACACAGAACAATGGCCCCGAAGACGTCCACATCCCAATCCCCATGTGGTACACAGAACAATGGCCCCGAAGACGTCCACATCCCAATCCCCATGTGGTACACAGAACAATGGCCCCGAAGACGTCCACATCCCAATCCCCATGTGGTACACAGAACAATGGCCCCGAAGACGTCCACATCCCAATCCCCATGTGGTACACAGAACAATGGCCCCGAAGACGTCCACATCCCAATCCCCATGTGGTACACAGAACAATGGCCCCGAAGACGTCCACATCCCAATCCCCATGTGGTACACAGAACAATGGCCCCGAAGACGTCCACATCCCAATCCCCATGTGGTACACAGAACAATGGCCCCGAAGACGTCCACATCCCAATCCCCATGTGGTACACAGAACAATGGCCCCGAAGACGTCCACATCCCAATCCCCATGTGGTACACAGAACAATGGCCCCGAAGACGTCCACATCCCAATCCCCATGTGGTACACAGAACAATGGCCCCGAAGACGTCCACATCCGAATCCCCATGTGGTACACAGAACAATGGCCCCGAAGACGTCCACATCCGAATCCCCATGTGGTACACAGAATAATGGCCCCGAAGACGTCCACATCCCAATCCCCATGTGGTACACAGAATAATGGCCCCGAAGATGCCCATATCCGAATCCCCATGTGGTACACAGAATAATGGCCCCGAAGACGTCCACATCCCAATCCCCATGTGGTACACAGAATAATGGCCCCGAAGACATCCACATCCGAATCCCCATGTGGTACACAGAATAATGGCCCCGAAGATGCCCACATCCCAATCCCCATGTGGAAGCAGAATAATGGCCCCGAAGATGCCCATATCCGAATCCCCATGTGGAAGCAGAACAATGGCCCCAAAGATGTCCATATGCTAATTGCCATGTGGTAGATAGAGTAATGGCCCCAAAGATGTTCACATTCTAAACCTCATGTGGGAAACAGAATAATGGCCCCAAAGATGCCCACATCCTAATCCCATGTGGTAGACAGAATAATGGCCCCAAAGATGCCCACATCCTAATCCCATGTGGTAGACAGAATAATGGCTCCAAAGATGTCCACAGCCTAATCCTCATGTGGTCGACAGAATAACAGCCCCAGAGATGCCCACAACCTATTCCCAATTTGGAAGAGTAACAACTCAAAACATGAAAAAATGTCCATGTCCTCATCTCTGGAACACATGAAAATGTGACTTTCACGGCAAAAGGGCCTTTGTAGATGTGAATCAGTGGAAGATCTTGAGATGAGGTGATTATCTGGGATGATCCTGGTGGGCCCCAAATAATCACAATGGTCCTTCTACAAGGCAGGCACAAGAGCAAGAGTAAGTGAAGGAGATAAAAAAAAAGAGAAGGCAAGATGAGAGAGAGAAGGGAAGAGAAAGGAAGAGAGGGAGGGAGAGGGAGGGAGAGAGAGAGAGAACAAGAAAGAGATTCAAAGGTGTCTCATTGCTGGCTTTGTTGTTGTTTTTGTTGTTGTTTTGAGATGGAGTTTTGCTCTTGTTGCCCAGTCTGGAGTGCAATGGCATGATCTCGGCTTACTGCAACCTCTGCCTCCTGGGTTCAAGCAATACTCCTGCCTCAGCCTCCCAAGTAGCTGGGATTACAGGCATGCGCCACCATGCCCAGCTAATTTTGTATTTTTAGTAGAGATGGGGTTTCACTATGTTGTCCAGATTGGTCTCGAACTCCTGACCTCACGTAATCCACCTGCCTCGGCCTCCCAAAGTGCTGAGGTTACAGGCGTGAGCCACTATCATTGCTGGCTTTAAGGCCGGGTTGGAGGCCATGGGTGAAGAAATGCTGACAGTCTTCTAAAAACTGGGGAAGGAAATACTCTCCTCTAGAACCAGTGTCAGCCATAGACTCAGGAATTTCACACTGGACTTACTGGCTTGAGGTGCCTCTGAGGCATTGAGCGAAGGTAAAAGGTCTTAGCATGGAAGAAAGATCTAGATAAGTCTAGGAAGAAGTAAACACAATATGTGCATGAGATTTTCCACAGAAGAGATAGGGTACAGAGATAATCCAACAACAAGACCCTTTTGATTCAAATTCAACCCTCTCCCAGTTTCCAGAATATTTTTGTTTGTTTCTGAGAGCCCTGTGTGCCTTGTTTAAAATCTGTTGAGAAAAGGAACAGAGGAGAATCCTAGGAATGTGATAGCCATTTCAAAAGGTAAACATGGTGGTTGAGTGATGGAGTATACACTGGTGAGCCTGTGTCAACTGGTGTTAGCCTGTATCCACTGTCACAGATGTGGTTCATATATACATTGCTCAGTAAAATTCTGTTCCCCCCAGAACAGAGTAAGTTTCTGCTAGAGAAACATATATCTGAGATTCCTAATTTTTTTTTTTTTTAAACAGTCTCGCTCTGTTGCCCAGGCTGGAGTGCAATGGTGTGGTCTCGGCTCACTGCAGCCTCCACCTCCCAGGTTCAAGTGATTCTCCTGCCTCAGCCTCCCGAGTAACTGGGACTACAGATGCCTGCCACCACGCCTGGCTAATATTTGTATTTTTAGTAGAGACAGGGTTTCACCATATCGGTCAAGCTGGTCTCAAACTTGTGACCTCAGGTGATCCGCCCACCTCAGCCTCCCAAAGTGCTGGGAATACAGGGGTGAGCCACCGCGTCTGGCCTGAGATTCGTAATTTTTTCTGCTTACTGGTGGATGCAAGCCCATACCAAATGGATGGAAGTAGTTGCACAAAAGTCCTAAGAGGACAGACAGTTCTGTTTTGTGTGTCTCTGTGAAAGGGCACCATGTCATGTACGCATTTCCATCTCCAACTGCTCTGTGATAAAGTGCTCCCATTACTAAGGAGTAAGGGTGTTACACAGAAAGAGGAAACGAGACGTTGGGTTGTATAGGATCTCCACAGTGCCTCTAAGTGGTCTCCACATTTGGTGACTTATAATGCTATAATTCTAATCACTTATAATACTGATGGGTCTTCAGCAAAGGAAGTCCACACCCAGTGCTGAGACAGAAGATTCCAAATGGCTGTTGACTGGGAAATCATTTATTCCTGCATAGAAGCTTCAGATCTCACCAGGATGGCAAATGTGAAAAATGTTATTCATCTCCAAAGAAGACACAGAAAGTTAAAATCATTCCGGACCTTCCAACAAGAGCCACTAGCATTGATAATACGATGTTTCTTACCAGGCTAACTACATGGAAATGGTGTTGTCTGTAGCTATTTGAGTGGCACTCACACATCACAGCTATGTCTGCACATATTTTTATGCATAAATACATATACATCATACATCAAATACGTATACAAATACATATGCACTCACACATCATAGCTATGTCTGTACAAATTTTTATGCATAAATTGGCGTCACACTCTATGTATAGTTTTATATCCCATGCTTCTCCTTTAAACTCTAGCATAATAATTTCCAATTAAACAAGTGGGTTGAGGGGGAAGCGTGGATATTTCATCCACTTTCCTATCCTCCAATCCCATTAATGTTATAGAAAAACATGAAACACATCGAGACAAAAAGAAAAAAAATTAGATGGAAGCTACCACATCTTGGCAGCTGGAAACAGACAGGTATTACAACTTTAGTACAAAGAATAATGCTTTCTCCCTCCTTACAGACATGTCCATATCCTAATCTCCAGAATTTATGAAAATGGTACATTAGATAGCACAAGGGGTTTTGCAGAATTAAGAATCTTTAATGGTCTAGGCGGGTAATGGAGTAATTACATTGGGTAATCACAAGACTCTTTTGCTGATTTTTTTGTCTGCCATCTGAAGTGTCAATACTTGATAAATATTTCACGTATTTGAAAGGAATGTGCTGTCTCTATGGGCTCACTGTTTGACGTACGTCTGTTCTATCCACTGTATTAATGTCACTATTTATTTCCTCTCTGAATTTCCATTTGGTCTCCATCTGTGAAAGTGAAAGTGATGTGTTAAATTCTACTAGCACACATGTTTTTTGGTGTATTTCTGAGAGCTTTAGTTCTATGTATTTACTTAGTTTGGAGATGTCAATAACTGTACCTCCTCAGTGTGGAGGGTTCAGGTTAACTTTTATAAAAAAATAAAATGGACTGTAGCAGGGGATGAGGGTAATGGGTATCAGTATTATGAGGAGAAACATTAAGTGTTGCAATGACCTTAAGAGCTCAGCATGGCTCAAAGAATGGCTCAAGGTCAACAGTAAGTGTTGCAATGACTTTAAGAGCTCAGTGTGGCTCAAAGAAGGGCTCAAGATCAAGGGTGGTTTGTGTTGAAGATTGGCAGATGGGCAGATTGAAGATGGGGAGGGGGAGATATTGACTCCATCTGTCTGGGTGAGAATGTTGAACAGGGGGTAAAATCAAGAGATAAATGGTAAGGAGCTTCTAGTGCCCAAATAATGACTCAGGGGAATGTGGTGATGGTTCTGTAAGATAACATTTGGGAAAACCCCAACCCTTAGCATGTGCCTAATACACTTTAGTCCAAGTGGACAAGTCAACATGTCAACTCCATACAACATGTTATCACGTTTACCATTATTTCAAAGTAACATGCTAACAAGAATGATGCTCTTCCAAAGCTATCTGTGAAATGAAGCAGTGACTAGAAATAGCAGGTATGTTCAATAATTTCCATGGATATCCTGTTTTGCTGAGACAGTTCTCTCCCATGAAAGCTAGAGTTCCTGTTTGCATTCAAATTAACCCCTGGCTTGCAGCATTTTCACCAGGACTCACCATTGTTGATCAGGACATGGAGAGGAATCTTCTTCACCTTGAATTTCTGCACAAACTGCCGGATGGACGTCATGGAAGCCAAGTCACAGTATAAAAATTCCACTGGAAAAGGACAACAACAAAAAATAGTTGGTTATCTTCCAACCTATTTCAGAGACTAAGAAAATTTCTAAACAGGTCAATTTCATCTAGGAAGTAACACTTTTTTTTTTCTGCTCTTTTTGAGATGGAGTCTCGCTCTGTTGACCAGGCTGGAGTGCTGTGGCATGATCTCAGCTCACTGCAGCCTCTGCTTCCTGGGTTCCAGTGATTCTCCTGCCTCAGCCTCCCAGGTAGCTGGGATTATAGGCACATGCCACCACGCCCAGCTAATTTTTGTATATATATATATATTTTTTTTCTTTTTTTTTAGTAGAGACAATGTTTCACCACATTGGCCAGGCTGGTCTCGAACTCTTGAACTCAGGTGATCCGCCCACCTCGGCCTCCCAAAGTGCTGGGGATTACAGGCATGAGCCACCGCGCCCGTCCAGGAAGTAACACTGAATTGGACATGTCAGTAGGGTACAATAAGGAGATCATACTGTAGGGAGATCAATGAGTCACATCCTTGTAGTCCCCTTCCCTTGAGTCTGTGTGGGACCTGTGACGTGAGCTGATATTTTGTGAGAGCGCCTTGGGGCCAGAACCTGGGCATGGCCTCTCTAGGAGCTGACAGCAGCCCCTGGCCAAAAGCCAGCAAGATACTCAGATCCCCAGATCTGCAGCTTCCAGGAATTGGATTCTGCATATAACCATGTGAATTTCAAAGATCCTCAGCTCCAGAGAGGACCTCAGGCCAGAAGACACTTTGATTGTAGCCTAGTGAGACCCAGAAGAGAGAACGCAGTTACACCTGCCCAGATTCCTGACCCACAGCAGCTGTGGGATAGTAAGTATGAGCCCTTCCACGCTGCTGAGTCTGTGGGTTATTTTGTTACACAGCATATGTAACTGATACACAAAATGACTCAGAAGCAAGGACTTCCTTCTTCTGCAGTAGAATAATAGAGGGTTAGTACTTGCTTGTATTTATTGCTTGTATTTTCGTGTGGTTCCTGCATTTTGCAATACCGAAGCACAAAGCTGGGGAACATACGCACATTTGTTTTGATTGTTATCGAAGACCATAAATAGTTCCCTTCCTCCCATACGTAGCCCATTCTCTTGACTTTCCTTTTCTGGGAGGGACTGTGGGGTTCTCACCAAGAGATGCTCCTGTGCCTCACTTGGGGATCGTAAAGGCAAATGTGTCACCTCCTTCAGGAAGTTTTCCTGAACCGCAAGCCACGCCGGGCATCCCTAGATCTGGCCTCGCACGAAAGTACCCATCATTGCACCTCCTCACTTGCACGACCAGTATGTTTTTAAGCATGTCTCATACGCCTTGGATGCTATGTAACTTTGGAACATACATTGAAATGAGGCACCTTTGAGTGTCTGGAGCTGGGCTCTCTGGGCACACCCAGAAAAAAATCAGCGGAAGAGGTAAACGGAAGATGTATGGGAGCTTGGGCCACATCCTCTGCTGTCACTCTGCCGCATGCCAGCTTCTGCCCCAGACGGAGGGGAGGGAAGGAGAGGGAAAAAGAGAAAAGGAGAAAAGAAGAAAAGCGGAGAAAGGTGAAGTGAAAAATATCAGCATGAAGCAAAAATGTGTCCTCAGACAAAGAGAAAATGCATAGACCCCAGGCAGATAGGAATAGGATCCAGGCAGATACACCCCAGGCAGATAGGAATAGGACCCAGGCAGATACTCCCCAGGCAGATAGGAATAGGACCCAGGCAGACAGGAATAGGACCCAGGCAGATACGAATAGGACCCAGGCAGATACGAATAGGACCCAGGCAGATAGGAATAGGACCCAGGCAGATACGAATAGGACCCAGGCAGATACGAATAGGACCCAGGCAGATACGAATAGGACCCAGGCAGATACGAATAGGACCCAGGCAGATATGAATAGGACCCAGGCAGATACGAATAGGACCCAGGCAGACAGGAATAGGACCCAGGCAGACAGACCCCAGGCAGACAGGAATAGGACCCAGGCAGGCACTGCAAGTTGTGAGCATCGTCTTGGGAATATGCAAATATGTTTGTGCTGAATTACTTTCCTTTTTAAGATTATTTATGCATTTATTAAGACACGGTCTCGTTCTGTCACCCAGGCTGGAGTGCAGAGGTGTGATCTCGGCTCATGGCAGCCTCCACCTCCTGAATTCAAGCGATTCTCCCTCCTCAGCCTCCCGAGTAGCTGGGACCACAGGTGCGAAACACCACACCTGGCTACTTTTTGTAGTTGTTGTAGAGATGGGATTTTGCAGTGTTGCCCAAGCTGGACTCGAACTCCTGGGCTCAAGCGATCCGCCCGCCTTGACCTCTCAAAGTGCTGGGATTACCATCGTGAGCCACCTCGCCTGGCCATCCTTTCCTATGGTAGTAAGAATGTGGTAGGCTAAATGATGGTATCCTCCACTCCATCCCTAAAAATCTCCTGGTCCTAATCTCTAGAACCTGTGAAAAGATTACCTTGTATGAAAATAGGGTGTTTAGACATTAAAGGTTTTAAAATGAGGAAATTATCCTGTATTAGCCTAAATATAATGACAAAGATTTTTGTTTTTTGTTAGCTTGTATAGAGACAGGGGTCTATGTTGCCAAGGTAGGTCTCGAACTCCTGGCCCTGTTATCATACTGCTGCCCAAAATGCTGGGATGACAGGTGTGCGGAGTTGTTTTTTTTTTTGTTTTTTTTTTTTTTTTTTGACAAAGTCTTGCTCTGTCACCCAGGCTGGAGCACAGTGGTGCAATCTTGGCTGACTGCAACCTCCACTTCCCGAGTTCAAGTGATTCTCCCTTCCTCAGTCTCCCGAGTAGCTGGGATTACAGGCACCCGCCACCACGCCCGGCTAATTTTTGTATTTTTAGTAAAGATGGGGTTTCACCATGTCGGCCAGGCTGGTCTCAAACTCCTGACCTCAGGTGATCCACCTGCCTCGGCCTCCCAAAGTGCTGGGATGACAGGCATGAGCCACCATGCCCAGCCTGGGGTTTTTATAAGGAGGAGGAACAGGGATGCTTGAGACAGATGAGAGAAAATGATGATGTGAAGACAGAGGCAGAGACTGGAGTGATGCAGCCACAAGCCCTGGGATGCCTGGAGCCCCCAGGAGCTGGGGGAGGCCAAAAGGATCCTCCCGTAGAGCATCCGGATGGAGCTCAGCCCTGAGACCCCTTGGATTTAAACTCTTGTCCTCCAGACCTGGGAGAGGATATATTTCTATTGTGCAAGTTCCCCAGTTTTGTTTTGTTTTGTTTTAGTTCAATATGATTTTATTCAAAAATGTGTACAGCTGAAGGAGGAATCTGGTCTTTTCTTAAAAAAAAAAAAAAAAAAACAATTTTCACAGTATGTATTTGGCCATTTTAGCTCTGTAGTGAACAATACCAGAAAAGGAAGTTTCTGTTCAAGATCCTGACTCCAGCACACTCATCCAGGTTGATTGGCAAGATGACACATTTCCTGGTCTGAAGCTCACAGCCAATCCTCTCACCCAAGTGGAACACCAGTTCTCCTCCAGGCGCGTGCACGCGCGCGCACACACACACACACACACACACGAGGTCTTATTTTCACTGCTCTACACAGGGCCCTGAGAACCCTTAATTTTAAAGTTGGGAAAAATGGGCCAGGCGCGGTGGCTCACGCCTGTAATCCCAGCACTTTGGGAGGCCGAGGTGGGCAGATCACCTGAGGTCGGGAGTTCAAGACCAGCCTGGCCAACATGGAGAAACCCCATCTCTACTAAAAGTACAAAATTAGCCGGGCATGGTGGCACATGCCTGTAATCCCAGCTACTAGGGGGGCTAAGGCAGGAGAATCACTTGAACCTGGGAGACAGAGGTTGCAGTGAGCCGAGATCGCACCATTGCACTCCAGCCTGGGCAACAAGAGTGAAACTCTTCTCAAAAAAAAAAAAAAAAGTTGGGAAAAATGTGGAAGGATTCCTTAACTCATTGTCTGCGACAAATCCAACTACTTTTTAACTCTTAACAATTGCAAGTATAAAATACTTGAAATTGACAAGATGCTCCATTTAATGGAATGACTCAAATGCTAAACAATTAGGTCAAGTCACATGCTTGAATACATTTAAATGTCACTTAACACTTATTGACAGAAGATAAGATGTGCTTTTTACAGTAACCCTAAGGAACTTACACAGAATAAAAATCTTAACCCTAATGCAGTGTGAATCCATGGTAACAAATGCCTTCTGTCACTGTGATTCTGACAGTGAGACGGTATCATATGAAGACGGGAGATTCACGCACCTGCTGTGTCTGATGCCCCTTTCGGCACCTAGCACCCTTCCTGTAGCCCACACACCAGACCCTCCAATGGAGAAAGTGATTCTACAATTCTCACTGTTGCTCTTGAGGCTGCCAATAACTCATCCAACTTTTCTTTTATTTGCAACTCAGTGACAGACGGTAAACCCTGAGACTCAAGAAGATAACCTCATCTGGTCAGGTGCGGTGGCTCACGCCTGTAACCCCAGCACTTTGGGAGGCTGAGGTGGGTGGATCACCTGAGGTCAGGAGTTCGAGACCAGCCTGGCCAACATGGTGAAATCCGGTCTCTACTAAAAATACAAAAATTAGCCGGGTGTGGTGGTGCACGCCTGTAATCCCAGATATTCAGAAGGCTGAGGCAGGACAATCGTTTGAACCCTGGCGGTGGAGGTTGCAGTGAGCCGAGATCACAGCACTGCACTCCAGCCTGGGCGACAGAGCAAGACTATGTCTCAAAAAAAAAAGATAACTTCATCCACAGAAGAATTTCTAACATCTAAAGGGGTTTCCTGAGGGCAAGTCAGAAATACAGATTTCTGAAATTAATGCTGCCCAAGAGATGAAGTCAACTGGAAAGACACAGAGGCATGTGTTGATAAATAGGGATCAAGAAGAAAAAAAAAATTTCTTTTGTTTGGAGTTCTGGCAAATCGCCTGGTTTGGAGGAACTGAATTACCCCTTCCTTTCTTCTTTGCGATAGAGAACACTGTTATGGAATGAACTGTACCTCCCTAAAAAATCCTTTTGTCTGAGGCTCTGGCAAACCTCCTAGTTTGGAGGAATTGAATAGCGCCTTCCTTTTTTCTTTGCAATAGATACAGCACATCGTTATACACTGAGCCGTGCCCTCCCTCACTCATCATCAGAACCCTTAAACTCCGATGTGACTTTATTTGCAGATAGGGCCTATAGGAGCTCATAAGGGTGAGGCCTTCGTCCAGTAGGACTGGTGTCCTTATAATCAGAGAAACACACACCAGGTGTGATGGTTAATGCTGAGTGTCAACCTGATTGGATTGAAGGATGCAAAGTATTGATCCTGGGTGTGTCTGTGAGGGTGTGGCCAAACGAGTTTAACATTTGAGTCAGTGGGCTGGGAAAAGCAGACCCACCCTTAATCAGGGTGGGCACCATCTAATCAGCTGCCAGCACGGCCAGAACAAAAAGCAGGCAAAAGAATATGAAAAGGTTAGACTGGCTTAGCCTCCCATGTTACAGCTTTCTCCCATGCTGGATGCTTCCTGCCCTCAAAAATTGGACTCCAAGTTCTTCGGCTTTAGGACTCGGGCTGGCTTCCTTTCTCCTCAGCTCGCAGACAGCTTACTGTAGGACCTTGTGATCCTGTGAGTTAATACTGAATAAACCCCCCTTTATATGTAGCTATTTATCCTGTTAGTTATATCCCTCTAGAGAACCCTGGCCAATACAGGGTCCCTCACCCCCTACATCTATAACCCCGCTGCCTCAGTTGATAGGAAAGCAGAAAGAGCCCCTTTTTAATGTTTAATTTTATTAAGTATGCAATTTCCCCGTGCTCAAACTCATGTTGATTTCAAAAACTATCCCTTTAAAACATGTGGACAGGGTGACAATTCATAGTAGGTGACAAAAATGTTTTATAAATAATATCCACGGAAACAGAAGGTGTCACCGTCTGCAGAATGCAGCCAAAATATTCAGAAGATTTGTATCACTCTAAGTTCTTGTGCTAGTAAGAAATAAAAAAGCAGGCCAGGCATGGTGGCTCATGCCTGTAATCCCAGGACTTTGGGAGGCTGAGGCGGGCGGATCACCTGAGTTCAGGAGTTCGAGACCAGCCTGGCCAACATGGCAAAACGCTGTCTCTACTAAAAATACAAAAATTAGCTGGGCATGGTGGTGCACGCCTGTAATCCCAGCTACTTGGGAGACTGAGGCAGGGGAATCGCTTCAACCTGGGAGGTGGAGGTTGCAGTGAGCCGAGACCATGCCACCGCACTCCAGCCTGGCGACAGTGCCAGACTCTCTCTCAAAAAAAAAGCTGGGTAAATACATGAATCATTAGATATTAGCCTTTCTTTGCTAAGCCTTGCACATTTTCACAAGGTGTCTCTAGAAGCAGGTTAGCTTTGGTCTTATCCAGAGATGAGAGGGATGGGCCATGACGTGCCATCCTGCAGCATTCTGGTCTTTGCATGATCACAGCTGGTTGCACTGCAGGAGCAC
This sequence comes from Pongo abelii, assembly GCF_028885655.2. Taxonomy (NCBI): domain Eukaryota; kingdom Metazoa; phylum Chordata; class Mammalia; order Primates; family Hominidae; genus Pongo; species Pongo abelii. The sequence continues at coordinate 1,946,509 of NC_072009.2, forward strand.
TCCAGGTCTTTTCACCTAGTTCTTTGTTGTTGTTTTTGTTTTCTGAGACAGAGTTTCACCCTGTTGCTCAGGCTGAACTGCGGTTGTGCGATTTTGGCTCACTGCAACCTCCGCCTCCTGGGTTCAAGCGATTCTCCTGCCTTGGCCTCCTGAGTAGCTGGGACTACAGGCACCCACCACCACGCCCGGCCAATTTTTGTGTTTTAGTAGAGACAGGGTTTCACCATGTTGCCCAGGCTGTTCTTGAACTCCGGACCTTGTGATCTGCCCACCTCGGTCTCCCAAAGTGCTGGGATTATAGGTGTGAACCACCTCGCCCGGCCTCATCTAGCTCTTGATGACATACTCAGACCAACCCCTAGGGTCCTGGGTCCCCAGAACAGACGTGGGCATGGCTCCTATATCACAAGAACTGGCGCTTTCTGCAGCACACACCTGAGGTCGAGACACATCAATTAGGTTTTGTTTTATTGTGGCTGATCTAGGACACTTTAAATACCACAACACCCAAGAGTCAGCCAAACGTGGCAGCCAAAAGTGCTCCTGACCTTGTGATCTGAAATATATACTTTAACCTTCTCTTGGAAGGCATGTTTTAAGATAATCTAACAGCTTCCTCATCATGGAGAATGAAGCCCATCTGTGCCAAGTCACCAGCCCATCAAGGAAAAGGAAATAAGTACTTTCAATATTTTCCTTAGAGAAATACAGTTGGGTGGGCAGGTGCGGTGGCTCACACCTGTTATCCCAACACTTTGGGAGGCCGAGGCGGGTGGATCGCTTGAGGTCAGGAGCTCAAGACCAGCCTGGCCAACATGGTGAAACCCCGTCTCTACTAAAAATACAAAAATTAGCCGGGTGTAGGGGCAGGAACCTGAAATCCCAGCTACTTGGATGGCTGAGGCAGGAGAATTGCTTAAACCCGGGAGGTGGAGGTTGCAGTGAGCCGAGATCACACCACTGCACTCCAGCCTGGGCGACAGAGCCAGACTGTCTGAAAAAATAAATAAATAAATAAATATATTGGACGGTATGATGGTACGCACACTCCTGAATCAGACGACTGCCACTGTGTGAACTGTTACTGCAAGTTGTCTGTGGTGAGATATGTTCAGAAATTGAAAGTAAATGTTTAGAAACTTAACAAAAAATAATGACATTTAAGCTTTGCTCAATCCAATGACTTAAAAAAAACACACTGAGAGCTTCTAGTTTCCATGTTTCTTAAATGCATTTTTTTTTTTTTTAGTAATTCATTTTTATTGTATCTACGACAGTTACCAATCTGCTGCAGATTAGGGGAGAGGCAGTTTTGCCATGGAGAGTTTGAAAGCACTGCTTCTGAGCACAGTGTCATCTGGATAGAAATTCCTGAGGTACTGCTGTAATTTTCTGCAAAAACACTTGTGGGGATGTAAGAAAGAGGAAAACCCATACTACTGCTAATAATTGGAACCAGTGATCAAAGGATGGGTAAAAGCACACGCTGAGCTTCCAAAAACAGCAGTGTGATTGGATTTTTTTAAAAAAACTAAAAGATGCATTTTCCTTGCTCCTTGAGAAAAAAGGCTTATAGCCACTAGCAACATGAACATCACCATTCTACTTGAGATCACTGGCTTGTGAGGCAGTGATATAGTTTGGATCTGTGCCCCCACCCAAATCTCATGTTGAATTGTAATCCCCAGTGTTGGAGGAGTGGCCTGGGGGGAGGTGATTGGATCATGGAGGTGGATTTCTCACGAATGGGTGGGTTAGCACCATCCCCTTGGTGCTGTTCTTGTGATAGCGAATGAGTTCTCTCAAGATCTGGTTGTTTAAAAGTGTGTGCACCTCCCCTCCACTCTTTTTTTTTTGAGATGGAGTCTCACTCAGTTGCCCAGGCTGGAGTGCAGTGGCACGATCTCAGCTTACTGCAAGTTCTGCCTCCCAGGTTAATGCCATTCTCCTGCCTCAGCCTCCCGAGTAGCTGGGACTACAGGCGCCCACCACCACGCCCAGCTAATTTTTTGTATTTTTAGTAGAGACGAGGTTTCACCATGTTAGCTAGGATGGTCTTGATCTCCTGACCTTGTGATCCGCCTGCCTCGGCCTCCCAAAATGCTGGGATTACAGGCGTGAGCCACCGCGCCCAGCCGCCTCCCCTCCACTCTTGCTCCTGCTTTGACCATGTAAGATGTGCCAGCTTCCACTTCACCTTCCATCATGACTGTAAGTTTCCTGAGGCCTCCGCAGAAGCAGAAGCTGCTCTGCTTCCTGTACAGCTTGCAGAACCATAAGCCAATTAAACCTCTTTTCTTTATGAATCATCCAGTCTCAGGTACTTCTTTATTGCAATGCAAGAAGAGACTAATACAGATGGATGCATGGATGGATGGATTGAGGGATGGATGGATGGATGGATGGATGAATTGATGGATAGATGGATGGATGGATAAATGGATGGATGGATGGATGGATGGATAGATGGATGGATGGATAAATGGATGGGTGGGTGGGTGGATGGATGGATGGATGAACTGATGGATAGATGGATGGATAAATGGATGGATGGATGGACGGATGGATGGATGGATGGATATATGGATAGATGGATGGATGGATTGATGGATGGATTGATGGATGGATGGATTGATGGATGGATGGATGGAAGAACTGATGGATAGATGGATGGTTGGATAAATGGATGGATGGATGGATGGATGGATGAATTGATAGATAGATACAGATATGGTTTGGATCTCTGTGCCCATTCAAATCTCATGTTGAATTGGAATCCGCAGTGCTGGAGGTGGACCCTTGTAGGAGAAGATTGGGTCACGGGGGTGGATTTCTCAGCAATAGATTAGCACCATCCCCTGGGTGATGTTCTTGCAATAGTGAATGAGTTCTCATGGCATCTGGTTGTTGAAAAGTGTGTAGCATCTCCCCAGCCCACCCCAACTGCATCTCTGTCTCTCCTTCTCTTGCTAGGGCCATGTAAGACACCTGCTTTCCTTCACTTTCCACTATAATTATCCATTTCCTCATGCCTCCCTAGAAGCAGAAGCTGCTCTGCTTCCTGTACAGCCTGCAGAACCATGAGCCAATTAAACCTGTTTTCTTCATAAATTACCCAGTCTCAGTGCAGCAATTCCTCAAAGACCTAGAACCAGAAACACCATTTGACCCAGCAATCCTATTACTAGGTATATATCCAAAGAAATATAAATCATTCTATTATAAAGGTACATGCACACATATGTTCACTGCAGCACTATTCACAATAGCAAGGATGTGGAATCAACTCAAATGTCCATGAATGATAGACTGGATTAAAAAAAAAATGGTACATATACACTATGGAATACTATGCAGTCACAAAAAGGAACGAGATCACGTCCTTTTCAGGGACATGGATGGAGCTAGAAGCCATTATCCTTGGCAAACTAATGCAGGAACACAAAACCAGACACTGCACACTCACTCATAAGGGGGCGCTGAACAATGAGAACATATGGATACAGGGAGGGGAACAACACGCACTGGGGTGTGTTGCAGGTGGGGGTCGGGGAGGGGGAGAGCATCAGGAAAAATAGCTAATGCCTGGTCAGTACAGAAATACAAGTCAAAACCACAATGAGATACCATCTCACGTCAGTTAGAAGGGCGATCATTAAAAAATCAGGATAAAACAGATGCTGGAGAGGACGTGGACAAACGGGAACGCTTTTACACTGTTGGTGGGAGTGTAAACTAGTTAAACCATTGTGGAAGATAGTGTGGGGATTCCTCAAGGATCTAGAACTGGAAATACCATTTGACCCAGCCATCCCATTACTGGGTATATACCCAAAGGATTATAAAACATTCTACTGTAAAGACACATGCACACATATGTTTATTGCAGCACTGTTCACAATAGTGAAGACTTGGAACCAACCCAAATGTCCATCAATGATAGACTGGATAAAGAAAATGTGGCACATATAACACCATGGAATACTATGCAGACATTAAAAAGAATGAGTTAATGTCCTTTGCAGGGACACGGATGAAGCTGGAAACCACCATTCTCAGCAAACTAACACAGGAACAGAAAACCAAACACTGCATGTTCTCACTCATAAGTGGGAGTTGAACAATGAGAACACACGGACACAGGGAGGGGAACATCACACACTGGGGCCTGTTGCAGGTGGGGTGCAAGGGGAGGGATAGCTTTAAAAGAAATACCTAATGTAGACGACGAGTTGATGGATGCAGCAAACCACCATGGCACGTCTATACCCATATAACAAACCTGCATGTTCTGCACATGTACCCCAGAACTTAAAGTATAATAATAAAAAGAATAGCTAATTCATGCTGGGCTTAATACTTAAGTCATGGGTTGATAGGTGCAGCAAACCACCATGGCACATGTTTATCTATGTACAATCCTGCACATGTACCCGGAAGTTAAAATTTTTAAAAATTACCCAGTCTCAGGTATTTCTTTAGAGCAGTGTGAGAATGGAGTAATACAGGCAACCAATGCACTTTGCTCTTTCTTGCAATCAGCATTTGTGCATTCTTGCAATCAGCATCTTTTTTTATTTTTTTTGCATCCATTCAGGAGCTTCCTTGCACCAAGGGTAACACTGGTAGGAAGGATAAGGGGAACAGGGTATGTGGCTGGCATCACTAGGGGAAGATGAGCCGATACATCAAGCCCTGCAGCAGGGGAAGGCAGAATGCTCACTGCGTGCTAGAACTTGAACTTCACCCCTGACATTCAGAAAAATCTGTTTGGACAAAGAGCAGAGCAGGAATGAAGCCCACTTAATTGTGATCAATTATCTTTTTTTTTTTTTTTTTTTTTGAGGTGGAGTCTTGCTCTGTTGCCCAGGTTGGAGGGCAGTGGTGTGATCTTGGCTCACTGCAACCTCCACCTGCCAGGTTCAAGGATTCTCCTGCGTCAGCCTCCCAAGTAGCTGGGATTACAGGCACGCACCACCACACCTGGCTAATTTTTGTATTTTTAGTAGAGACAAGGTTTCAATGATCAATTATCTTTTTGATGCACTGCTAGATTCTATTTGCTAGTATATCGTTGAGCATTTGTGCATCTATCTTCACCTGGGATATTGGCCTGTAGTTTTCTATTTTTGTCATGTCCTTGTCAGATTTTGGTATCAAGATGATACAGCTTTCGTAGAATAAGTTAGGGAGGAATCCCTCTGCCTCAATTTTTTAGAATAGTTTCAGTCAGATTGGAACCAGCTCTTCTTTGTACATCTGGTCGAATTGAGCTGTGAATTTGTCTGGTCTTGGGCTTTTTTTTTTTTTTTTTGGTTGATAGGTTTTTATAAATTACTGATTCAATTTCATAACTCATTATGAAATGAGTCTGTTCAGGATTTGATTTCTTCCTGATTCAATCTTGGGAGGCGTGAGGGAATCAAAGCAGGTGTCCATCACTTACGTACTGGATCAAGAAAATGTAGTTGGTGGACATATACCATAGAATCGTACAGAGCCATAAAAAAGAATGACATCATGTTTTTAGCAGCAACACAGATGCAGCAGGAGGCCATTATCCTAAGTGAATTAAATACCACTTCTTCTCAATTACACATAGGAGCTAAACATTGAATAACCAGGCATAAAAATGGGAAGATGACACACCTGCGCATTCCAAAAGCAGGGGAGAGAGAGGGGTGTAAAGGCTGAAACTCTACCTATGAGGTATTTTGTTCACCATTTGAGTGGCAGGTTCAACTGAAGCCTGAACCGCAGCATTACACAATGTATCTTACAACAAACCTGCACATGTACCTCATGAAATTTTTTTAAAAAGAAAACAAACAAGACCGGGTGGTGGGTGGCTCACAATTGTAATCCCAGCACTTTGGGAGGCCAAGGCGGGTGGATCACGAGGTCAGGAGATCGAGACCATCCTGGCTAACACAGTGAAATCCCGTCTCTACTAAAAATACAAAAAATTAGCCGGGCGTGGTGGCGGCGCCTGTAGTCCCAGCTACTTGGGAGGCTGAGGCAGGAGAATGGCGTGAACCTGGGAGGCGGAGCTTGCAGTGAGCCGAGATCGCGCCACTGCACTCCAGCCTGGGCGACAGAGCAAGACTCCATCTCAAAAAAAAATAAAAATAAAAAAATAGAAAACAAACAAGGAAAAATAAAAGAGTAAGAGGCTTCAAGCCCACTGGACCAAGACACCAGGGTGATCTGCACATAGGACACAGGGAATCCTACTTGCTAGGAGCTCAGTGGCTGCATTCACCTGGAACTCAACCTACGTAGGAGCTGAATCTCTTCCCCAGGGCACCATAAGAGGGACCAGGGAACTGAACACAGGAGGATCTCCAGAAGACCTGAGGTATGTTTTTTCATTCCACCTGGAGTACCTTCAAGGATACCTTCATTCTATTTAGATAATTCAGACAAATGAAAGTTAGAGTGCTTGGGAGTATTTAATGCACCCCTATGAGCTACAAAATGAGTGGCTGCCACGTAGCTCATGGAATAAGTTGGAGTATACCAGTTATCCATGTGGAAAGAAGAGAAAAGAACCAAGAAGTACAGCTTCAGCCAATGAGTGCACTCCCAGTTACTGGTCATGATATAAAACCAAAATGGTGGCTTCCTACACTCAGAGCCTGTGAAAAAGGTGATGTCTGTATCTTGATGGTAAAGATACAGAATATTAAAAAGGAGGAATTACAATTGTTAAAACAATTGTTTAACAATTGTTAAAACGTTCACATTTATCAGGCAAACAAGCAAAAACCAAGTAGAAATGGCCCTAGTCACACAAGACAGCAATGATTCAAGTCTAAAACGTTAACAGAACAAGGAGGATCATCACCTATGAAGGCATGGTTTGGATCTGTGTAACCAACCTTGTAACCCAACAGGGCTAACTTGAAAATCATAAACCAAAAGCTGAATTGAGATGAAGCTATAATGTGCCATTTTCACAGCGTTTTCTTCAGAATAACACAATATCCAAGTATATTTTTCAAGAATTCCTAGACAGGCAGGGAGAAATGAACAAAATCAACACTGTGGGGGAGGGAAGAAAGGAGGGAGGGAAGGAGGGAAAGAAGGAGGGAGGAAGGAAGAATGAATGGAAGGAGGGAAGAAAGAGAGGGAGGGAGAAAGGGAGGGAGAAAGGGAAGAAGAAAGGGAAGAAGAAAGAGAAGGAGGAAAGGATGGGTGGAAACAGGGAAGGGGAGGGGAAGGAAGAAAAAATGAATGGAATAAGGGAAGAAAGAAAGGGAGGGAGGGAGGGAGGGAGAAAGGGAGGGAGGAAAGGATGGGTAGAAAGAGGGAAGGGAAGGGGAGGGGAGGGAAGAAAGAATGAATGGAAGGAGGGAAGAAAGAAAGGGAGGGAGGGAGAGAGGGAGGGAGAAAGGGAGGGAGAAAGGGAGGAAGAAAGGGGAGGAGGAGAGGATGGGTAGAAAGAGGAAAGGGAAGGGGAGGGGAGGGAAGAATGAATGGAAGGAGGGAAGAAAGGGAGGGAGGAAGAAAAGGAGGGAGGAAGAAAGGGAAGGAAGAAAGGATGGGTGGAAAGAGGGAAGGAAATAAGAGAGGAATGAAGGGAGGGAGAGAGGAATGAAGGGAGGGAGGGAGGCAGGAAGCAAGGAAGGGAGGGAGGGAGGGAGGAAGGATGAATGGAAGGAAGGAACAAAGAAAGGAAGGGAGGGAGGGAGAGAGAAAGGGAGGAAGAAAGGGAGGGAAGGGAAGGAGGAAAGGATGGGTAGAAAGAGGGAAGGGAAGGGGAGGGGAGGGAAGAAAGAATGAATGGAAGGAGGGAAGAAAGGGAGGGAGGAAGAAAGGGAAGGAGGAAAGGATGGGTGGAAACAGGGAAGGAAGGAAGGAAGGAAGGAAGGAGAAACAACGTCCCAGAAAATACTGTGAATAATATATTTAGTGAGGCAGGAAATGCAAAATTACAAATAGGAAACACTGTACTGTATGAAAAAGGCTTTAAAATGATAGGTTTCTGTTTCTTAGTATCTTGATAATATGTTACATTTGTAAGTAAAATGTGAAAATCTCAAGGAAATAATTTTCTCAGAGATACTAATTATCCCAATTCAATCAAGGAAATTAGGTCTAATCAGACCAATAGCTATAAGAAAAATAGAGAAAAATAATGAAAGAATGGCATGAAGAAAGGGTAGATGAGTGCAGAGGGTATTTTAGAAAATTCTTCTAGACTTTGAAAGAACAGATAAGTGCCCTGATACTGACTGGTTGGACAAAAAGAGTCTGAGGTGGTTTGTTTTGTGAAATTTATGTTGTTCTGATAGAAATTCTGAAAAAAGCATAGCAGAAGAAATTTGCTAGGAGGGCAGGAATTGCTTGATAAGTAACATTTATATATACAGATGAAAAAAAATCATAAAAATGTAAACTTAAAAAAATCTTCCACTGAGACATAGAAAAGCAAATGTATTTAACACTAAGAAAAAAATAAGATAATTTCCAGAAATGCTGTCCATTCTGAAATATTATTAAAGAGCTCCTAGAATAAATTTGATAAGTGTGTCCATAACCAATACCTGAAAATCAGATCTTAGTCAACCTTGTAACCCAACTGGGCTAATTGGAAAATCATCGTAGCCAGGTGTGGTGGCTCACCCCTGTAATCGCAGCACTTTGAGAGGCCCAGGTGGGAGGATTGCTTGAGGCCAGTTCAAGACCAGCCTGGGCAACATAGCAAGACCCTACCTCTACAAAAGAAAATAATAAAAAATTATCTGAGTGTGGGGGTGCATGTCTGCAATCCCAACTACTTGGGAGGCTGAGGTGGCAGGATTGCTTGAGCATAGGAACATAGGAGGTTGAGGCTGCAGTGAGCTATGACAACGCCTCTGCACCTCTGTACTCCACCCTAGAAAACAGAGCAAGAACCCGTCTCAAAATAATATAAAATAAAAACCCATCATTTAGACAGGGAGGCAGCGCTTGTGGAGAAGGCATTCAGCTCAGAGCAGCAACAGCTTTCAAGCATCTACCAAGAGCCAACAAAGCCCCTGAATCAGTCTGCACCTGCCCTGTCCCTACACATCCTAATAAATTCACGAGTGTCCTAGGAAGCCAGAACCTCCATGATTCAGCAGCCAGAGGACAATTCTTCCTGCACTTGTGGGTAGCAAGAGCCGTCCTGCTACACAAAAAGCCCAGTTCTTGGAGCGAAGAGCTGATACAGCCACATCCTGCAAAGTCTTGAGCAGGGACAGAGCTCATGATGGCCTCTGGCCTCTCTTCATTCAGGAGGGAAGGAACATGGGTGCCTGAATTGCCAGAATTTGCCAAGAAGGAGGGCAGATTGGTTGTCACCCCCTGTGTCTCTCGTTTCTATATATTTATCAATTTAAAAATAAAGGTGAAATACCAGTATCTCTTAGTCGTTATGCAGGTATAGAGCTCCTCTCTGGTGACCTGAAATCCTATTTTCTTTGTATGAGGCAGCTATCCATCTGCCCCTAAGACCTACTGTGAAAGAGGCTAGAGCAAGATTATTCTGTGTGTGTGTGTGTGTGTGTGTGTGTGTGTGTGTGTGTGTGTTAAAGAGAGAGAGAGGGAGACACAGATAAAATAAGTGAGAGAAAGAGGGAGAAAAAAGAACAAAAGACAGAGAAAGTGACAGAGAAAGAGAGGGAGAGAATGGGAGAGAAAGAGAGAGACAGAGGGGAGAAAGAGAATGAGAGAGAGAGAGAGAGAGAGAGATGGGAGAGAAAGAGAGAGACAGAGGGGAGAAAGAGAATGAGAGAGAGAGAGAGAGACTGTGATCCAGAAATAAAAGCAGAGAAAGAGAGATTGAAAGAGACAGAGAGTGTGCCAGAGAGACACAGAGAGAGAGATATACAAATAAAGAGAGAGAAAGAAAGAATAAGAGACAGGCTGGGCGCGGTGGCTCACACCTGTAATCCCAATAGTTTGGTAGGCTGAGGCGGGTGGATCGCCTGAGGTCAGGAGTTCGAGACCAGCCTGGCTAACGTGGTGAAACCCTGTCTCTACTAAAAATATAAAAATTAGCTGAGCATGGTGGCGGGCACCTGTAATCCCAGCTACTCTGGAGGATGAGGCAGGAGAATCTCTTCAACCCGGGAGGCGGAGGTTGTAGTGAGCTGAGATTGCTCCATTGCACCCCAGACTGAATGAGAAGAGCAACACTCTATCTGAAAAAAAAAAAAAAGACGGAAAGAGACACAGAAACTGAGAGATGGAGAGAATAAGCGAGAGACAGAGGGAAAGAGGAGAGACACAGAGAAAGTGACAGAGAGGGACAGAGAGGAATAGAAAGAGAGAGGTTGTGACACAGAAAGGGAGAGAAAGAAAGAGAGAGAGAGACATACAGAGGGAGAAAGAGGGATGGGGAGAGAGAGCTGCCTGGCATAGAGGGATAAAATTAAATAAGTGGGTGACGCCTTTGTTTTCATTGTGTTTACTACGATAACCCTCCTCTCCCTCTTGAGCACTTGGGATGCATCACTATGAGACAACTCAAGTTAAAACAATGCTCCTGGGATACACAGCTGTCCTCAGAAACCACCTTCAGGATAAACTCTGTAAATATTGTTGTCAGAATGGTAAAGTGTTCAGATAATTAAAATTGTCCTATGACTCCCAGGTCTAGTCTAGAAAAGAAGATTAAAATGAAAGCACCGTTGACCCACCCGCGAGGCAAAGAGCAGATGCCCCAAAGAGCTTGTGTAAGTAAAGAGGAAAGAAAGGCTTTGGAAGACGAGGCACTACTCAAGGGCGAGAAGTCAATCTTGATGTTGCTGTGGAAACGGGGACTTGTGAAAAGCTTTCAAGAACAATATTCTGCCTCCAAGGAGGTAAATCATCCTCCTGGGAATGCGTTGAAAGCATTATCCACCCACAGGACTGGGCTAAAAGTAAACTTCAGGGTAGCTTGGATGAGCAGCATAGGTTGGTAATGAGCATCGATTTAATGCTCTGACTTGTTTATACATTGGGAACATCAAAAAGAAGTTACCAAGGGTCTACCTGTCTGCTGTTTGGATATATTGGAAACCAGTTAAAACCTAATTCCTAAGAAGCCATTTCCCCCTATGTTCAAATTTATATGCTTGAAGAGTAATGCTCCTGGGCACAAAATGGAAAAAGTGGGGAAAATCCAACTGCAACAAAATCCCCACACCACCACCCATGCTGCAAGCACTGTAAGCTGTGATAGCATCAGTCTGCTAAAGGTGCTAAAGAGAAAGCTTGAGGAACTGAGACCGGGCAGGGACCCTTCTTAGGGGCCTACCAGGAACCTCCCTCCACCCCCGACCAAGCATGGAAATCAAGAGTAATCTTGAGTTCCTTCCAGGAGGAAAATTCCAGGCACTTCGCTGGTGGGGAGAAGTCAATGAGCAACTTGATAAACAAGAAGGTCATAGTAGCTTAAAATAATAACTAAGGAAATTAGAGTCAGGGATGTTGCTTCCCTATAGAAACTAAAGAGAACATCTTAGCATCTGTCCCTGAGTTAGTGTGCAACACTCACACCTCGTGTAAGTTAGTTCAACCATTGCGGAAGACAGTGTGGCAATTCCTCAAGGATCTAGAACCAGAAATACCATTTGATCCAGCAATCCCATTACTGGGTATGTACCCAAAGGACTATAAATCATTCTACTATAAAGACACATGCACACATATATTTACTGCAGCACTGTTCACAATAACAAAGTCTTGGAACCAATCCAAATGCCCATCAATGATCGACTATAAAGAAAATGTGGCACATAGACACCATGGAATACTATGCAGCCATAAAAAAGGATGAGTTCTTGTCCTTTGCAGGGACATGGATGAAGCTGGAAACCATCATTCTCAGGAAACTCACACAAGAATACAAAACCAAACACCGCATGTTCTCACTGATAAGTGGGAGTTGAACAATGAGAACACATGGACACAGGGAGGGGAACATCTCACACCGAGGCCTGTCGGGCAGTGGGGGGGCTAGGGGAGGGACAGCATTAGGAGAAATACCTAATGTAGATGACGGGTTGATGGGTGCAGCAAACCACCATGGCACATGTATACCTATGTAACAAACTTGCACGTTCTGCACATGTACCCCAGAAGTTAGAGCATAATTAAAAACATAAAAGAAAAGAAACTCACACCTCTACACTATGGAATCCTCTGGCATGAAGACCTCAGATGTGGGAGAGCTAGGGACTGAACTCTGATCCCTGTTCCTTGTTTTAAATTTCTTCCTGAGGGTCCTGGAGGAGGTCCTGCCGATGGGCCAGATCCAATGTGCTTTTACTGCTGACCCCAAGTCTTACACAAAGCTCCACTTCCTTAGCCAATTGCAAGTCCAAAAGTCTTTGAATCCACCTCGTTCCTGTAAGCAACCCCACTCTCGGCCCAGCTTCAAGATATCTTTTTTTTTTTTTTTTTTTGAGATGGAGTTTCGCTCTTGTTGCCCAGACTGGAGTGCAGTGGCGTGATCTTGGCTCACTGCAACCTCCGCCTCCCAGGTTCAAGCGATTCTCTTGCCTCAGCCTCCCAAGTAGCTGGGATTATAGGCACCTGCCACCACACCTGGGTAATTTTTTGTATTTTTTTAGTCAAGACGGGGTTTCACCATGTTAGCCAGGCTGGTCTCCAACTACTGACCTCAGGTGATCTGCCTGCCTCAGCCTACAAAAGTGCTGGGATTACAGGCATAAGCCTCTGTGCCTGGCCCAAGATATCCCTTTTTAGGCCAAACCAATGTACAACTTCCATGTATTGATTTATGATTTTTTTTTTTACTTACTTATTTTTGAGATGGAGTCTTGCTCTGTCGCCCAGGCTGGAGTGCAGTGGTGCCATCTCGGCTCACTGCAACCTCTGCCTCCTGGGTTCAAGTGATTCTCCTGCCTCAGCCTCCGGAATAGCTGGGACTACAGGCACATGCCACCATGCCCAGCTAATTTTTGTATTTTTAGTAGAGACAGGGTTTCACCATGTTGGCCAGGATGGTCTTGATCTTATGGCCTCGTGATCTGCCCACCTCGGCCTCCCAAAGTGCTAGAATTATAGGCATGAGCCACCACGCCCAGCCGTGATTTATGATTGTTGATGAAAAGAGTCAAACTCTGTAAAATATTTGAAGAGATTTATCCTGAGCCAAATATGAGTGCCCATGGCCCGTGACACAGCCCTCAGGAGGTCCTGAGAACATGTGCCCCAGGTGGTCGGGGTGCAGCTTGATTTTATATATTTTAGGAAGGCATGAGACATCAATCAAATACATTTCAGAAATATATTGGTTTGGTTCAGAAAGGCGGGACAACTCAACCTGGGGGCTGCCAGGCTACAGGTAAGTTTAAATATTTTCTGGTTGACAACTGGTTGAGTTTATCGGAAGACCTGGAATCAACAGAAAGGAAATGTCCAGGTAGAGATAAAGGATGTGGGAACCAAGTTTTATTTTGCACAGGAAGCTCTCAGATAGCAGACTTCAGAGACAGCAGGTTGTAAAATGTTTCTTATCAGACCTAAAAGGGGGCCGCTCTTAGTTGATTATGTCCTAGATCTGGGAAGGAATGAAGGAAAGAAGGGAGGGAGGGAGAGAAGGAAGGAAGAAAGAAGGGAAGGAAGGAAGAAGGGAAGGAAGGAAGGGAGGGAGGAAGGGAGGGAGGGAGGGAAGGGAGGGAAGGGAGGGGAGGGAGGGGAGGGAGGGAAGGGAAGGGAGGGGAGGGAGGGAAGGGAGGGGGGAGGGAGGGGAGGGAGAGAAGGGAGGGAGGGGAGGGAGGGGAGGGAAGGGAGGGAAGGGAGGGAGGGAAGGGAAGGGAGGGAGGGGAGGGAGGGGAGGAAGGGAGGGAAGGGAGGGAGGGGAGGGAGGGAGGGAGGGAAGGGAAGGGAGGGAGGGGAGGGAGGGGAGGGAGGGAGGGAGGGAGGGAGGGAAGGGAGGGAGGGAGGAAGGGAGAGAAGGGAGGGAAGGAAGGGGGAAGGGAGAGAAGGGAGGGGGGGAAGGGAGAGAAGGGAGGGAAGGAAGGGGGAAGGGAGAGAAGGGAGGGATGGAAGGGGGAAGGGGGGGAAGGGAGGGAAGGGAGGGATGGAAGGGGGAAGGGAGGGACGGAAGGGAGGGAAGGGAGGGACGGAAGGGGGAAGGGAGGGAAGGGAGGGAAGGGAGGGACGGAAGGGGGAAAGGAGGGAAGGGAGGGACGGAAGGGGGAAGGGAGGGAAGGGAGGGACGGAAGGGGGAAGGGAGGGAAGGGAGGGACGGAAGGGGGAAGGGAGGGAAGGGAGGGAAGGGAGGGACGGAAGGGGGAAGGGAGGGAAGGGAGGGAAGGGAGGGACGGAAGGGGGAAGGGAGGGAAGGGAGGGACGGAAGGGGGAAGGGAGGGAAGGGAGGGACGGAAGGGGGAAGGGAGGGAAGGGGGGGACGGAAGGGGGAAGGGGGGGAAGGGAGGGAAGGGAGGGACGGAAGGGGGAAGGGAGGGAAGGGAGGGACGGAAGGGGGAAGGGAGGGAAGGGAGGGACGGAAGGGGGAAGGGAGGGAAGGGAGGGATGGAAGGGGGAAGGGAGGGAAGGGAGGGATGGAAGGGGGAAGGGAGGAAAGGGGGAAGGGAAGATAGATGGGAGGGAGGGGAGGGAGGGAAGATAGATGGGAGGGAGGGAAGGGGGAAGGGAAGATAGATGGGAGGGAGGGGAGGGAGGGAAGATAGATGGGAGGGAGGGGAGGGGAGGGAAGATAGATGGGAGGGAAGGGAGGGAGGGAGGGGAGGGAAGATAGATGGGAGGGAGGGGAGGGGAGGGAAGATAGATGGGAGGGAAGGGAGGGAGGGAGGGAGGGAAGATAGATGGGAGGGAAGGGAGGGAGGGAGGGAGGGAAGATAGATGGGAGGGAGGGGAGGGGAGGGAAGATAGATGGGAGGGAAGGGAGGGAGGGAGGGAAGATAGATGGGAGGGAGGGAAGGGAGGGAAGGGAGGGAGGGGAGGGAGGGAGGGAAGGGAGGGAAGGGAGGGAAGGGAGGGAGGGGAGGGAGGGAGGGAAGGGAGGGAGGGGAGGGAGGGAGGGAGGGAGGGAGGGAAGATAGATGGGAGGGAGGGGAGGGGAGGGAAGATAGATGGGAGGGAAGGAAGGGAGGGAGGGAGGGAAGATAGATGGGAGGGAGGGGAGGGGAGGGAAGATAGATGGGAGGGAAGGGAGGGAGGGAAGATAGATGGGAGGGAGGGGAGGGGAGGGAAGATAGATGGGAGGGAAGGGAGGGAGGGAGGGAAGATAGATGGGAGGGAGGGAAGGGAGGGAAGGGAGGGAGGGAGGGAGGGAGGGAAGGGAGGGAAGGGAGGGAGGGAGGGAAGGGAGGGAGGGAGGGAGGGAGGGAAGATAGATGGGAGGGAGGGGAGGGGAGGGAAGATAGATGGGAGGGAAGGGAGGGAGGGAGGGAGGGAGGGAAGATAGATGGGAGGGAGGGAGGGAGGGAGGGAAGATAGATGGGAGGGAGGGGAGGGGAGGGAAGATAGATGGGAGGGAAGGGAGGGAGGGAGGGAAGATAGATGGGAGGGAAGGGAGGTAAAGGAGGTAAGGGAGGGAGGGAGGAAAGGCGATTCTCTATAGAAGGCAGATTTTTCCCACAAGAGACTTCTCAGGGCAATTTCAAGGTATGGCAAGGAAATATATTTTGGGGTTAAACACATTGTTTTTCCTTGTCTCATAATGTTATGCCAGAGTCACATTGGAAAGTAAGTTACGATATTTAGGGTTAAATAAAACCCATCTAATGAGAACTCATGGCTTGTAAAGAATGACTCCCTAGACCCCTTAGACAGGAATTTGGGCAAGATAAAAAAATCAGAACTTCGTCCCCATGATTTTGCCTGGAGCTTCTTCTGTCCTGAAATCTACCCGACTTGAAACACTATGGCTCGGAAGTCATTGAAAAAATTGGGTCTTGGGCCAGGCGCAGTGGCTTACGCCTGCCATCTCAGCACTTTGGGATGCCAAAGCAGGAGAATCACCTGAGTTCGGGAGTTAAGAGACCAGCCTGACCAACACGGAGAAACTCCGTCTCTACTAAAAATACAAAATTAGCCAGGCGTGGTGGCGCACGCCTGTAATCCCAGCCAGGCACACTCGGGAGGCTGAGGCAGGAGAATCACCTGAACCCAGGAGGCGGAGGTTCAATCACGCCATAGTACTCCAGTATGGGCAACAAGAGTGAAACTCCGTTTCAAAAAAAAAAAAAAAGTTAGGTCTTAAGCGTGAGCTGCCTGAGTCTCGTGGCTTGGTGCTGTCCAAATAAACACTATCCTTTCTCTTGCGGCGAAGCCTCATTGTGGAGGTTTGACCTAACTGCACCAGGCGAGTGGACACCAGTCCAGTTTGGTAACAAAATAGGCATCAGTAACGTGGGGTAAAGGGTGAGAAAGGCCTACCTCGGCAGCTTTTTATGAGATGAAAAGATTTCCTATCAGGAGAACATAAACAGACTTAGACTAAGGTGTTGGACTCTGTCTGAGGATCCTGTTTCTTCCTGCCTGGTGAGCAGGTAGTGAGGTCATTTGGGTATAGATAGCAGCATTAACAGTTTGAACCTAGTGAATATAGATGCCCATCTGTCTGCAGAACTTGCCTCCCTCTGCCCTCGAATGAGCTGCTTAAGGAGCCATCTGTCTTAGCTAGCTCTCCTGCGTAACAAAACAGCCCAAATAGTAGCTTAAAAAACAACACCTCTTTATGATCTCACAGTTCTGTAAGTCAGAAGATTGGGTGTAGATTAACTGGGCTGTCTCTATTTAGGGGTTCACAAGGCTGGAATTAAGGTGCCAGACAAAGCTGAGATGACACTTGTAGCTTAGGATGTTCTTCCAGGCATGTTGAATTGGGAGACAAAATTCAGCTTTTTGTGGTTGTGAGACTGCGTCTCATTTTCTCTTTTTTTTTTTTGGAGACAGTGTCTCACTCTGTTGCCTAGGCTGGAGTGCAGTGGTGCGATCTCAGCTCACTGCAACCTCCGCCTCCCAAGATCAAGTAATTCTCTTGCCTCAGCCTCCCCAGTAGCTGGGATGACAGGTGTCTGCCACCACGCCCAACTAATTTTTGTCTTTTTAGTAGAGACAGGTTTTCTCCATGTTGGCCAGAGTGGTCTCAAACTCCTGATCTCAGGTGATCCACCGGCCTTGGCCTCCAGAAGTGCTGGGATAACAGGCGAGAGCCACGGCGCCCGGCCAAGTCTCATTTTCTTTTTGGCTGTCAGACAATGGTGGCTCTCTGCACCTTGTCATATGGGAGTCTGCTTCTTCAAAACCAGCAAAAAGGGCCGGCTGCAGTGGCTCACGCCTGTAATTCCAGCAATGTGAAAGGCTGAGGTGGGGCAGATCACCTGAGGTCAGAGTTCGAGACCAGCCTGGCCAACAGGTTGAAACCCTATCTCTACGAAAAATACAAAAATTAGCCAGGCATGGTAGTGGGCGCCTGTAATCCCAGCTACTTGGGAGGCTGGGGCAGGAGAATCTCTTGAACCTGTGAGGTGGAGGTTGCAGTGAGCCGAGATCGTGACACTGCACTCCAGCCTGGGTGACAGAGCAAGACTCTGTCTCAAAAACAACAATGATAACAACAAAAACCAGCAAAAGGATCTCTGAGACCATCTCAAGTTTATTTGAAGAAGAATTACTCATTCATCTCACCCTCTTTGAGGCAGGTCCACCACAGATGATCTCTCCTTTGATTAAATCCACGTATGCCTAGTGTTCCATTATTGGAATGCTAAGCATGTGGACTTATTTATATCCTACTGCTCAAGGTCATCGCCAAAATCTGATGGCAAAAATTCAAAAACTTGCAACTTCAGGCATAAATGGATTAACTCAAAGTTTTGAATCAAAGAAGATGAGAGAGGCAAGGCTCCATTAGTTTAGAGGTTAATTTTGCCACGGTTGAGAATGTGCCCCAGCCCAGGAAAAATAGACGCCAGTCACCGTAGGATGTGTGCTCCGTGCTTTTTCTTTTGTTTTTGAGATGCAGTCTCCCTTTGTCACCCAGGCTGGAGTGCAGTGGTGCGATCTCGGCTCACTGCACCCTCCGCCTCCTGGGTTCAAGTGATTCTCCTGCCTCAGCCTCCTGAGTAGCTGGGATTACAAGTGTGCGTCACCATGCCTGGCTAATTTTTATATTTTTACTAGAGATGGGATTTCACCATGTTTGTCAGGCTGGTCTCAAACTCCTGACCTCATGATCCACCTGCCTTGGCTTCCCAAAGTGCCGGGATTACAGGCGTGAGCCACCGCGCCTGGCTTTTTTTTTTTTTTTTTTTGTGAGACGGAGTCTTGCTCTGTCACCCAGGCTAGAGTGCAGTGGCACAGTCTCAGCTTACTGCAACCTCCACCTCCTGGGCTCAGATGATTCTTCCGCCTCAGTGTCCCAAGTAGCTGGGATTACAGGCATGCAACGCCACGCCCTGCTAATTTTTTTTATTTTTCAGTACAGACAGGGTTTCGCCATGTTGGCAGGCTGGTCTTGATATCCCGACCTCAGGTGATCCACCTGCCTCGGCCTCCCAAAGTGCTGGGATTACAGGCATGAGCCACTGCACCCGGCCCTGTGCTTTTTCCAAGGACGGTTTTGAGGGCTTTGGTATAGAAAGGGAAAAAAGCAGGCAGAAGAGAAAGAGGAAAGAAAAAAAAAAGGAGAGTAGATAAAAGAGGCAAATGATTACATTCTCGTGAGTCTTTGATTGGCACTCTCTGAATCCACATTTTACATGGCAAAGTGCGGGTGGAGGAACAATCAGTCACGCATTCATTTCATGCACAGTAAATCCACTTTTGCGTAAGACAAAGTCAACATACAGAAGAGGAAGATGTCAAACATGCATTTGTCTCAGGGCGGGCGGAAAGATCATTTCTAGTCTTATCTTTGTCCCACACTTGTGAAGACAAGTTGTTAATTTACATTGTCAGGGAGAAATTCAACAGAACTCTGTTTTAGGGGAAAGATTTTGTAGCCCACAAGAAATTTCCTTATGAGTGATTTGTGAGAGCATCTCCGCTGGGGAGGGATGTGCAGAAATGAAGAGGCTACAACAGGTGTCTGCAGATAGTCCTGAAGGCCAGGAGCAGTGGCTCATGCCTGTAATACCAGAGCTTTGGGAGGCTGAGGCAGAAGGATTGCTTGAGCCTAGGAGTTCCAGACCAGCCTGGGCAACATGGTGAAACCTCATGTCTACCAAAAATACAGAAAAAAAAAAAAAAAAGTAGCTGGGTGTGGTGATGGTGGTGCATGCCTGTAGTCCCAGCTACTCGGGAGGCTGAGGTGGGAGGATCACTTGAGCTGAGAAGGTCAAGGCTGCAGTGAGCTATGACTGTGCCACTGCACTCCAGCCTGGGCAACACAGTGACACCCAATCTCACACACACAAAAAAGATACCCCTCCAGCCAGATCAATGCACATGACCACTGGCAGGAGAGGCGGTCAGCGTAAGATACAGGTCATAAGGACCTTGTTGATAAAACAGGTTGTGGTAAAGAAGCCGGCCAGACCCCACGCAAACCAAGATGGCGACGAGAGTGACCTCTGGTCTTCCTCACTGTTCATTATATGCTAACTCTAATGCATTTGCTGCTAAAAGACACTTCCATCAGCCTCGTGGCAGGTTACAGATGTCATAGCAATGTCAGGAAGTTACCTTATATGGTCTAAAAGGGGAGGAACCCTCAGTTCCCAGAACCGCCCACCCGCTTCCCAGAAAACTCACGAATAATCTTTCCCTTGTTTCACACAGAATCAAGAAATAACCATAAAAATCACCAACTGGCAGCCCTCGGTGCTGTTCTGCCAATGGAGTGGCCACTCTTTATTCCTTTACTTTCTTAATCAACTTGCTTTCACTTTACTCTGTGGACTCACCCCAGATTCTTTCTTGCATGAGATCCAAGAACCCTCTCTTGGGGTCAGGATCAGGACCCCTTTCCAGTAACAATGCCTCATGTTTTCTATAACAATTTCATTATTTTGTGTGCCCATCGACAATGGTAATGCTCTAACCCAGGGGTTGGCCAACTGCAGCCCTCCAGCAAAATCCAGCCCCTTGCCTATTTTTGTGCACCTTGTAAACCAAAAAACTATTTTCACATCTTTTAAACAACGGGTTAAAAAAAATCAAAAGAAGGATAAAACAGTTGAGTGTTAGACAACATCCATCTGAACTGAGCAAATTCACCCATTTGGACTTTCACCCCTGAGATGACTCGTCCTCCCTCTTCATCCCCCCTCCTTCCCCCAGCTTCTCCCTTCTCCTCCCCCCTCCTCCTCCCCCTCCTCTCCCTACTCCTGCAGAGTGCAGTGGCTCACGCTTATAATCCCAGCACTTTGGGAGGCTGAGGTGGGCAGATCACGAGGTCAGTAGTTCAAGACCAGCCTGGCCAATATGGTGAAACCCTGTCTCTACTAAAAATACAAAAATTAGCTGGGTGTGGTGGCATGTGCCTGTAATCCCAGTTAGTTGGGAGGCCGAGGCAGAAGAATTGCTTGAACCCGGGCGACTGAGGTTGCAGTGAGCCAAGATCCCGCCACTGCACTCCAGCCTGGACGACAGAGCAAGACTCCGTCTCAAAAAAAAAAACAAAGAGGATGAAGATGATCCACTTCCACTTAGTAAGTAGTAAAGTATTTTCTTTTCTCTTCCTTAGCATTTTCTTTTCTCTGACTTTATTGTAAGAATACAGTATATAATACACACAACATACAAAATATGTATTAATCGACTCTATGTTATGAATAAATCTTCCATTCAAGAGTACACTACCAGTATTTAACTTTTGGGGGAGTCAGAACCTATATATAGATTTTCAGCTGCATGGAGGTCAGCATCCCTAATCCCCGTGTTGTTCAAGGGTCAGCTGTATTTTTTTTTGAGACGGAGTTTCACTCTTCTTGCCCGGGCTGGAGTGCGATGGCATGATCTCGGCTCACCGCAATCTCCACCTCCCGAGTTCAAGCAATTCTCCTGCCTCAGCCTCATGAGTAGCTGGGATTACTGGCATGCAGCACCATGCCCAGATAATTTTTTGTATTTTTAGTAGAGACAGGTTTCACCATGTTGGTCAGGCTGGTCTTGAACCCCCGATCTCAGGTGATCCACCCACCTCGGCCTCCCAAAGTGCTGGAATTACAGGTGTGAGCCACTGTGCCCGGCCGGATCAACTGTATTTTGTGCCACGTGATAAATATATACATTTAAATCTCAGTGTTCCTCAAGATTCTTAGAACACAGAACATGCCCATTCATTTACATATTGAGCTGTTGTGGTAGCGATCATATGACCAAAAGAGCTTCACATATTTCCCTATGTGGACTTTTTTTTCTTTTTTTTTTTTTTGAGATGGGATCTTGCTCTGTCACCCAGGCTGGAGTGCAGTGGCGTGATCTTGGCTCACTGCAACCTCTGCCTCCCGGGTTCAAGAGATTCTCCTGCCCCATTGTCCTCAGTAGCTGGGATTACAGACACGCACAAATACACCTGGCTAATTTTTTGTATTTTTAGTGGAGGTGGGGTTTCGCCACGTTGGGCAGGTTGGTCTCAAACTCTTGACCTCAGGCGATCTGCTGGCTTCGGCCTCCCAATGTACTGGGATTATAGGCGTGAGCCACCGTGCCCGGCCTACTACCTTTTAAGAAGTTTGTCCACCCCTGCTATGGTCAGAGTTCATAACTGGTACCTTGAAATCTGTCTGCTATGTTCTCATGCAAAACTTCAAAAGAGTTATACATTATGCCAGTAGCAAAAAAAAAAAAAAAAAGAAAAAAAAAAAAGGGCCAGGCGTGGTGGCTCACACCTGTAATCCCAACACTTTGGGAGGCCAAAGTGGGCAGATCACAAGATAAGAGTTCAAGATCAGCCTGACTAACATGGTGAAACACTGTCTCTACTGAAAATACAAAAATTAGCTGGGCGTGGTGGCAGGCATCTGTAATCCCAGCTACTCAGAAGGCTGAGGCAGCAGAATCGCTTGAACCTGGGAGGTGGAGGTTGCAGTGAGCCAAGATCGTACCACTGCACTCCAGCCTGGGCAACAGAGTGAGACTCTGTCTCAAAAAAAAAAAAAAAAGAAAAAGAAAAGAAAGATGAAGTTATGAAAATAATAAGCCCAAACAAACCAATTTTGATTTTTGTCTTTATAGCACTATTCCTGGAGATTAAAAAACATTGGAGGTGTGTGCTGTGGCTCACGCTTGTAATTCCAGAACTTTGAAAGGCAGAGACAGGCAGATCATGAGGTCAGGAGTTCGAGAGCAGCCTGGCCAACACAGTGAAACCCTGTCTCTACTAAAAATACAAAAATTAGCTGGGCACGGTTGTGCACACCTGCAATCTCAGCTATTCAGAAGGCTGAGGCAGAAGGATCGTTTGAACCGAGGAGGCGGAGGTTGCAGTGAGCCGAGATTGCACCACTGCACTCCACCCTGGGCAACAGAGCGAGACTCCGTCTCAAATAATAAATAAATAAAAAGATGAAGTTATGAGATGACGTTACAAAAATAATAAGCCCAAATGAACTAATTCTGATTTTTGTTTTTATAGCACTATTCCTGGACATTAAAAAAAATTTGCAAGCTACATGCTACAAAGTTGCCATGTGTTTAAATGTGCTGGTGGCCAGTTATGGATACTAAGCACAGAGGCAGCCCCAGCCGGCACCAAAGTGACCACTTGGAGGCTGAGAAATAAATAAAATGGCTAAGCTCTCCACAGGAGGCCGTAAGGTCCAAACACAACTGATCAGTAAAAAGGTCACTCCTCCTTCTCTGAACTCCTTTCCTGACCACTGGAACAAAAACCTGCATCTTAGATTCATGTTTCATTTATGCCATCACATCCAGCTCATTTTTATATTTTCAGTAGAGGCAGGGTTTCACCATGTTGGGGGGGGAGGAGGGGGGGAGGAAGGAGAGGAGCAGGGAGAAGGAGGGGGAAGGGGGAGAAGGAGGGAAGGAGGGGGAGAAGAGGGAGGGAAGGAGGGGGAGAAGAGGGAGGGAAGGAGGGAGGGGAGGAGGGAGGGAAGGAGGGAGGGGAGGAGGGAGGGAAGGAGGGAGGGGAGGAGGGAGAGGAGGAGGGAGGGGAGGAGGGAGGGAAGGAGGGAGGGAAGGAGGGAGGGAAGGAGGGAGGGAAGGAGGGAGGGGAGGAGGGAGGGAAGGAGGGAGGGGAGGAGGGAGGGAAGGAGGGAGGGGAGGAGGGGGAGAAGGGGGAGGGGAGGAGGGGGAGAAGGGGGAGGGGTGGAGGGGGAGAAGGGGGAGGGGTGGAGGGGGAGAAGGGGAGGGGTGGAGGGGGAGAAGGGGGAGAAGGGGGAGGTGGGGGAGGTGGGGGAGGTGGGGAGGGGAGGTGGGGGAGGGGAGGTGGGGAGGGGAGGTGGGGGAGGTGGGGAGGGGAGGTGGGGGAGGTGGGGAGGGGAGGTGGGGGAAGAGGTGGGGCGGAGGTGGGGGGGAGGTGGGGGAGGTGGGGGGGAGGTGGGGGGGAGGTGGGGGAGGAGGTGGGGGAGGAGGTGGGGGAGGTGGGCAGGTGAGGAGGAGGAGGTGGGGGAGGTGGGTAGGTGAGGTGGGGGAGGTGGGTAGGTGAGGAGGGTGAGGTGGGGGAGAGGGGGAGGTGGGGGGAGGTGAGGAGGGGGAGGAGGGGGAGGTGGGGAGGTGAGAAGGGGGAGGTGGGGAGGAGGAGGGGGAGGAGGGGGAGGTGGGGAGGAGAAGGAGGAGGGGGAGGAGGGGGAGGAGGGGGAGGTGGGGAGGAGGAGGGGGAGGTGGGGAGGAGGAGGGGGAGGAGGGGAGGAGGAGGGGGAGGAGGGGGAGGAGGGGAGGAGGAGGGGAGGAGGAGGAGGAGGAGGGGGAGGAGGGGGAGGTGGGGAGGAGGACGGGGAGGAGGGGGAGGTGGGGAGGAGGAGGAGGAGGAGGGAGAGGTGGGGAGGAGGAGGAGGAGGAGGGGGAGGTGGGGAGGAGGAGGGGGAGGAGGGGGAGGTGGGGGGGAGGAGGGGGAGGTGGGGAGGAGGAGGGGGAGGAGGGGGAGGTGGGGAGGAGGAGGGGGAGGTGGGGGGAGGAGGAGGGGGAGGTGGGGAGGAGGAGGGGGAGGAGGGGGAGGTGGGGAGGAGGAGGGGGAGGAGGGGGAGGTGGGGAGGAGGAGAGGGAGAAGGGGGAGGAGGGGGAGGTGGGGAGGAGGAGGGAGGGAGGAGGAGGAGGGGGAGGGGGGAGGGGGGAGGGGGAGGAGGGGGAGGGGGAGGGAGGAGGGGGAGGGGGGAGGGGGAGGAGGGGGAGGGGGAGGAGGGGGAGGTGGGGGAAGAGGAGGGGGAGGAGAAGGAGGAGGAGGAGGTGGGGAGGGGGAGGGGAGGGAGGAGGAGGAGGTGGGGAGGGGTAGGGGAGGGAGGAGGGGGAGGTGGGGAGGGGGAGGTGGGGAGGGGAGGGGGAGGGGAAGGAGGGAGGAGGGGGAGGTGGGGAGGGGGAGGAGGGAGGGGGAGGGGGAGGGGAAGGAGGGAGGAGGGGGAGGTGGGGAGGGGGAGGTGGGGAGGGGAAGGGGGAGGGGAAGGAGGGAGGAGGGAGGGGAGGGGAGGGGAGGGGAGGGGAGGGGAGGGGAGGGCAGGGAATCTCGGCTCACTGCAACCTCCACTTCCCAGGGTCAAGCAATTCTCCTGCCTCAGCCTCCTCAGTAGCTGGGATTACAGGCGCCTGCCACCACGCTCGGCTAATTTTTGCATTTTTAGTACAGATGGGGTTTCACCACATTGGCCAGGCTGGTCTCGAACTCCTGACCTCAAGTGATCTGCCCACCTTGGCTTCCCAAAGTGCTGGGATTACAGGCATGAGCCACCATGCCCGGCCCTGCGAGTCTGTTTTGATTGGATTTGACTTTAAACCCATGCGGAAGAGTTTTCCTGGAATTGCTACACTCGGAGACATGAGGCAATGCTTACTTTTGATGTTTTCAAGTATACAGTTGAAAGTCAACAACATGGGTGAATGTGGCAACCCCTACTTACACAATCAGAGACAGTCACTGCCAAGCCGCTTCATGGATTGTCATTAGCTTTCAATGAGAAACAGGTGCACAATCAAGGTCTAAAGATAAAGAGGGTTAAGTGCAAGACACCAGCCACGACGTGTCAGTCGGCGTACAGCCTGCCTGTTTGAGGGCTCAGGGATCCAAAAAGACAAGATGCTGCAGGTCAGCACTTCAGAGTGTTCGGAACATCCAGGGTTACTTAACCCTGTAGCTTGACAAGCAGCAGAGATTTGCAAACAATGATAGCTTCTGTGCCACTTCAGCCAAACACTGGCTCTGAAAACAGCCTCAGTATCTGACAACCTCATTCCTGGGCTTGTGGCGTGGCTGTCAATTGAGAGAGCCTAAGTATATCCTCATGCCGAGGGGATGGGAGCATTTATATAAATAAATGTTTGCACTGATTACAGCACTGCTGCCAAAGAGCTTGATGGGCGATGACAATCCGATTTCACCATGGCAGCCTACGTTTACAGAACCCGGCTCCATTGCAGACAGGACATCGAATGTGTAACACAATATTTAAATGTCCACTGACATTTACAGCTCGTGTTAGCCCAAGAGGGAAGAGGCGTTGGTGTCCCAGTCTGCCTATGAGGGCTCCTGCTATGGAATGAATGGTGTTGCCCCGAAACTCATGTGTTGAAACCCTAATGCCAAATGGGATGGTATTTGGAGACAGAGCCTTTGGGAGATGATGATGTTTACATCAGGTCGTGAAGGTGGGATCCTTAGGATGGGATTCGTGCCCTTGTAAGAAGAGACACCAGGGCACACATGCTCCCTCGTGCTCCACCCTCTCTCTCTCTGCCATGCAAGACCATCCGTAAACCAAGAAGAGGAACCTCTCAAGTACCCAACCATGCTGGTACCTGGATGTAAACATTTCTGCCTCCAGTACTATAGGGAGATAAATTTCTATTATTTATGCCACCCCATCTATGGTACAGTTAACCCTTAAATAACACAGGTTTGAACTGCATGGGTCCACTTCTATGGGCATTTTCTTCTACCTCTGCCACCCCGGAGCCTGCAAGACCAACCCCTCGTCTCCGTTCTCGTGTTAGGCTACCCAAGGTGAAGATGATAAGGATGAAGACATTCATGACCATCCACTCCCACTTCAGAAATAGTAAATATATTTTCTCTTCTCTACGATTTTTAAACATTTAGTTTGCTGTCCTTTTTTGTTTTTAATTATTTTTCCATAAGTGATTGGGGTACAGGTGGTATTTGGTTACCTAAGTTCTTTAGTGGTGATCTGTGAGATTTTGGTACACCCATCACCCGAGCAGTATACACTGCACCCTATTTGTAGTCTTCATCCCTCACCCACCTCCCACTCTTCCCCCGCAAGGCCCCAAATTCCATTTTATCATTCTTATGCCTTTGTGTCCTCATAGCTTAGCTCCTACATATCACTGAGAACATACAATGTTGGTTTTCCATCACTGAGTTACTTCGCTTAGAATAAAACTTCCTTGCCAGGCGAGGTGGCTCAAGCCTGTAATCTCCACACTTTGGGAGGCCGAGGTGGGTGAATCACCTGAGATCAAGAGTTCGAGACCAGCCTGACCAACATGGCAAAACCCCGTCTCTAATAAAAATACAAAAATTAGCTGGGCGTGGTGGTGCGCACCTTTAGTGCCAGCTACTCAGGAGGCTGAGGCAGGAGAATCACTTGAACCTGGGAGGCGTAGGCTGCAGTGAGCCGAGATCATGCCACTGAACTCCCGCCTGGGCAACAGAGTGAAACTCCATCTCAAAAAAAAAAAAGAATAAAAGTTCCTTATGATTTTTGATTCTCAAAGTTCCTTATGAGGCGATTCTCCTGCCTCAGCCTCCTGAGTAGCTGGGATTACAGGTGTGCACCACCACGCCCGGCTAAAAGAAAAAATAGCATTTTCTTTTCTCTGGCATCCTTTAATAATACAGTATACAATACATAAAACATACAAAATATATGTTAATCAACTTTATGGTATTGATAAGGCTTCTGCTCAACAATAGGATATTCACAAGTTTTGGGTGAGTCAAAAGTTATCTTTGGATTTTCAACTGTGCCAGGGACGTGTGTGATGCCCCTAACTCCCACACTGTTCAAGGGTCAACTCTTATTTTGTTTTGTTGTTGTTGTTTTGAGATGGAATCTTGCTCTGTCGCCCAGGCTGGGGTGCAATGGTGCAATCTTGGCTCCCTGCAACCTCCGCCTCCCAGGTTCAAGCGATTTTCCTGCCTCAGCCTCCTGAGTAGCTGGGATTACAGATGCCCCCCCCAACACCCAGCTAATTTTTCTATCAAGGTCAACTGTATTTTCTTGCGACAGCCAGAGCTGACTAAGACAGTCTTGAAGCTCAAAGAGGTACAAGAACCTACCCAAAGTTATCCAACCAACAAGCACCTGGAAAGCAGAATAAAGACTCAGGTAGCCAAGCGCCATGCCCACACCATGGTAGAGCTATTCTGCCTTGCAGAGATGCATTGAATCTGTCACAGGGTGAATACATCTCTAAATGCATTTGAAAACTCCTAAGGGATGCTACAGAAACACATGAGGGAAGAGTGGGTGTGGACATACTCTCCATCTGTTACACTCAGAGTACTCCAACTACAGGAATGAGATGCCTCAAGACAGGCCAAGGCAAAAAGAAGCATCACTATGAACCCCAGAACAGATATGTTTTCTGGCCAGACATGGTGGTACACGCCTGTAATCCCAGCACTACAAGAGGGCCAGGTGAGAAGACTGCTGGAGGCCAGGAGTTTAAGATCAGCCTGAGCAACACAGCAAGATCCCATCTCTACAAAATATTTTTAAAATATATATATATAGCTGGGGATAGTGATGCATACCTATAGTCTCAGCTACTTTAGAGACTGTGATGGGAGCATCACTTGAGCCTAGGAGGTTGAAGCTGTCGTGACCCACAGTCACACCACTGCACTCCAGCCTGGGTGACACAGAGGTCTGGTCTTGAAAAAATCATCATTATAATCACAGTAATGTGAGGGGAATTTTAGGTGACAGGTGGTTACTACTTCAAAAATAAGGGCTTCCGGTTTCTGCTTTAATGATATAGGGGTTAAGAAGAAATTACTTAAGCAGATAGTAAAAATTAGCTGGGTGTGGTGGTGCACACCTGTCGTCCCAGCTACTTGGGAGGCTGAGGTGCGAGGATCACCTGAGCCTGGGAAGTTGAGGTTGCAGTGAGCCATGATCACGCCACTGCACTCCAGCATGGGTAACAGAGGGAGACCCTGTCTGAAAAAAAAAAAAAAAGATTTTGCACAAACTTTTACGATGATTCTGCTCTATAATTCCAAGTAATTTCTACTTTGTTGGTGTTTTCTCACATATTTATCTGGTTGACCATATACCTGCATATGATAGAGTAAGAAGCACCCATTTCCCTCCAAGAAGAACAGCATTGCAAGGGGGTTGAGGATGCATGCGTGTGGAATCCAAACATTGAATGCACTGAGACGATGGTGCATGAAGCCTGTCTGTGAGTTTATGATGAAGCTGCACAGAGCTTCGTAGCCAGCTCTCACTCCTCTCTCTCACCCTTTGGTTTCAGTTTAATTGCATACACACCCTTCAGAGCTGCTCGGGGCCCCCACTTCCTCAGCCTTCTGGCATTTTTCTAAGAAACACCAAACCTCTTTCCAATGTTGCCCTTGGATTTTATGTGCATGTCTTCCAGCCCTTGAGCTGCTTGACCTGTACTTGCATGGGTTCCATAACACTGGATAGGACAGAAGCTGCACCCAGCCCCACGTGAGAGCTCTGTTCTCTTCAGGGACCATGTTCTGTTCACATCTCCCTCACATCTAATACATCTCCCTCACATCTGTTCACTGTCTCCCTCACATCTAATACAGCCATGATACTCAGCAATATAGTACTCCACCCAACAGGCAAGTGAGAGTCTGCCAGTGATACAGGAGTTAAGAAGAAATCACTTAGGCAGACAGTAAGGGTATGGGAGTCCTCGGTAAGGCTTTTCTTTCCTTTTTTTTTTTTTTTTTTTTTTTTGAGATGGCGTCCCGCTCTGTCGCCCAGGCTGGAGTGTAGTGGCCTGATGTTCGCTCACTGCAACCTCCGCCTCCCGGGTTCAAGCAATTCTCCTGCCTCAGCCTCCTAAGTAGCTGGCATTACAGGCTCGCACCACCAAGCCCGGCTAATTTTTTTTTTTTTTTTTTAGTAGAGACGCGGTTTCACTGGTCAGGCTCGTCTCAAACCCCTGACCTTGTGATCCACCCGCCTCAGCCTCCTCAAGTGCTGGGATGACAGATGTGAGCCACTGCGCCCAGCGGCTTTTCTCTTTAATGAAAAGCAGCCCCAAGTCATTTTTTAACAATGAACAGCCTGTCAAGTCGAGCTGCAGACATACACAAGCCAACTGGGAGCTTGTACGGGTGCATGTCCGCAGGACCTAGGGACTAGACACGTTCAAGATGGCGGCTCCATCTTCCCAGGAGGAACTAAGGACTAGACACGTTCAAGATGGCGGCTCCGTCTTCCGGGCAGGAACTAGGGACTAGACACGTTCAAGATGGCGGCTCCGTCTTCCCGGCAGGAACTAGGGACTAGACACGTTCAAGATGGCGGTTCCATCTTCCCGGCAGGAACTAGGGACTACACACATTCAAAACGGCGGCTCCATCTTCCCAGCAGGAACTAGAGACTACACACGTTCAAGGCAGTGGCTCCATCTTCCCTCCTCTTTGTCAGCCACATGTAAAGTAAGAAAAACAGGACCGAGAGCCCCGACCGACTACAAAGCCCATTTGCATAAACGATTAGGGTGGGCAACCAGCCTTTCCTGTGGGCTATGTAAATGCCATGCTTGATGGAACCAAGCTCTGAGCTCTATGTAAATGAGATACCGCCTCCTCAAACTGGACTATAAAATCCATCACATTTGGTGCCAGCTGGTCCTTTCCGCTTGGAGACCCCTTTCTCTACAGAGAAAACCATTTCTCTTTCTCTTCTCCTGATTAAACTTCCACTCCTAAACTCCTCGTGTCTTTGTCCTAAACTTTCCTGATGCCCAATGACGAACCCCAGGGTATATACCCCAGACAAGGTAGCCGCTTCACTAACATGTAGAGAGCTTGCGCATTGTAATTCCCATCCTCACAATAGGCAAAGAGTAGAACAAACCGAAAATCAGCAACTCTTCAATCCATCAGAAAATAGAGATCACAAGACGAAATGCTGCCTGAAGACTGGACAGACAGGTGGTAAGTGGAATTCTGCTTGTCTAGGAGTTCCTGCTAGAGCCAGCACCTGATGGACACATTTGCAGGGTAATTATTAAACAGCTGCAGGCTGACAGTGGACAAGCCTAAGTAAGTTAAAAACTCCTGGCCAGGCGTGGTGGCTCGCACCTGTAATCCCAGCACTTTGGGAGGCCAAGGCAGGCAGGTCAGGAGTTCGAGACCAGCCTGGCCAACATAGTGAAACCCCATCTCTACAAAAAATACAAAAATTAGCCAGGCGTGGTGGCAGGCGCCTGGAATCCCAGCTACTCAGGAGGTTGAGGCAGGAGAATTGCTTGACCCTGGGAGGTGGAGGTTGTAGAGAGCCCAGATCGCACCACTGCATTCCAGCCTGAGTGACAGAGCGAGACTCTGTCTCAGAAAACAACAACAACAACAACAGAAAAACTTCTCGGGCCCATCTTAGAGGGGACCTTGTACTTTCACAAATTTTACCTCCGGGAGCTCCACCAGGTTCCCAGGGTGAAGATCAAAGAAATATCCAGTTGTGTGTTATTGGGGGAAAGTAACCACTTTGCAATAGTCATAGGGAGACAGTAGCATTTTGAAATATGCCCAAAGCAATCTGTGTCCTCTCTGCCCTCAAAGTAAATTACTTTAGCACAGGCAAAGCAACCTGGGGGGAAGGGAAATCTTCTATTTCATTTTTTTTTTTTTTTCAGGCAGATTTTCACTCTTGTTGCCCAAGCTGGAGTACAATGGCGCGATCTCGGCTCACTGAAACCTCCGCCTCCGGGGTTGAAGCGATTCTCCTGCCTCAGCCTCCTGAGTAGCTGGGATTACGGGTGCGCACCACCATGCCCAGCTAATTTTTTATATTTTTAGTAGAGATGGGGTTTCGCCATGTTGGCCAGGCTGGTCTCGAACTCCTGACCTCAGGTGATCCACCCGCCTCAGCCTCCCAAGGTGCTGGGATTACAGGCGTGAGCCACCGCGCCCAACCAGATTTCAGTTTCTATTAGCTTTCAACAACACTTTTCGTGCATGAGTGATGCTGGCGGCCATGTACTCAGCTGTTCCATCAAGGTTCCAAGCAGCAAAGCTGCAAAATGGTTCTGACTCCTTCACTGAAAAAGAAAGAGTCTCCCTGAATGCATTGGAAAGACTCATGAGATGCTATGGAAGCAAGTAAGGAAAGACTGACTGTGGATATGCTGTCTGTCTGTGAGGCTCACAGTACTCCAGCCACAGAAATGAGATGCCTCAAGGGAGGCAGAGTCAGAAAGAAGCCATCACTATAAACCCAAGAATAAATAAAGCCAGCAGAGCTACAGTGATGGCCTGTGTGCTGCAGGTGAGCATCACCTTGTTGGAAGGCCACAGGCTTTCCTGGCTACCCTGCTCAGTGGGCCTCCTGGTGGGAGTCACTAGACTGAAGATAGACCCAGCCAGACCATCTGGTTGGAGCTACCCAAAGAAAGGCCATTGTCAGCACAAAGTCACTGGAGTCTTAGAATGCGCAGCTGTGATAGGCTGATTCCTTCTCCCAAATCCCTGTGTTAAAGCCCTAACGCCCAGGACCTCAGAATCTCACCATATTTGGAGATAGAGTCTTTAAAGAGGTGATTAAGGTAAAACAAAGTCACCAGGGAGGACCCTAATCCGAGAAGACAGGGGTGCTTATAAGAAGAGGAGATGAGGCTGGGTGTGGTGGCTCACGCCTGTAATCCCAGTACTTTGGGAGGCCGAGGCGGGTGGATCACAAGGTCAGGAGATCAAGACCATCCTGGCTAACACGGTGAAACTCCATCTGTACTAAAAATAGAAAAAATTAGCCGGGTATGGTGGCACGCGCCTATAGTTCCAGCTACTCGGGAGGCTGAGGCAGGAGAATCGCTTGAACCTGGGAGGTGGAGGTTGCAGTGAGCCAAGATTGTGCCACTACACTCCAACCTGGGCAACAGAGCGAGACTCCATCTCACAAAAAAAAAAAAAAAAAAAGAGGAGGCGATGAGGACACAGACACACACAGAGGGATGACCCTATGAGGACACAGGGAGAAGATGGTGTCTACAAGCCCAGCAGAGAGGCCTCAGGAAGAACCAGCCCTGCCCACACTTTGATCTCAGACTTCCAGCCTTCAGAACTGTGGGAAAATAAAAGTCTGCTGTTTAAGCAGCCCAGCCTGTAGTATTTTGTTATGGCAGCCCTAGGTAACTAATACAACAGGTGTTTCATACTGTTCCTTTCCTCAGGTGGTGTTGCAAAGTACCCCACCATCTTTAGGTGGTGTTAGAAGAGATTCCAACATCTGCCATAACCCCCGGAAGAGTGTTCTGTATGTTACACTTTGGGGAGGTTTTCCTCAAAGCATTAGAGTTATCTGAACAATGGGAATCTTTGCACAATGGAGGATGAGTTCTACTTGGGGATAGTACCTACTAAGAGAGGCATGTTCTCTTCTTCTCTTCAATTGCCCTTTAATGAAGAAATAAAAAATTATTTAATTAGTTAGTGAAGAAATAAAAAAAGTATTGCATTCTTTCAACAGATTCTGCACTTTTACTCCCAGGTATTTATGAAACCTCATGTTGATGCCTGGTGCATAGGCCAGGCAGTGAGGCTGTACCTAAGTAATGCCTGGTGGCTGGCCATGGGTAGCTGGAGCACCAATAGCATACTCTAATAGTCCATGACATCAGTCTACTGAAGGGCTATGGCTCAAATAGAAGGCTTTGTTTGGAGGAATTCAAAAGAGGTTCTACTGAGAAGGAACCTATGAATCAGAGCTGCCACAATACTTTTGGATTGTGCGGTTCAAATGCCATATTGGTTTTCTTCCAGCTCTCCAGCTCCAGCAGCGCTGAGGCAGATCTGAGTTTCTCAAAGCTGGGCCCATCACCAACAAGATAGTGATGGTGAAAGCAATGACAGAAGAAGTCCAATTTAGAGTAATATCAGGAGCAGTGGTTTTGGTCTAAGGATGTGGATGCTTTTCTCAGCTCATCATGATCACCAGCAAGGATCAGGATGGATAGGTGGGCACATCTATGCAACCCTCACCTTTCTAAAACTACCTAGGCATAGATATTTTTCTGAAGACTAGTCTCAGCCTGCCTGGATGGTCCCTCATGGCTACTGTCTGATTTGAAAAGTAAACCTATGAAAAGTGGAAAACACTGTATGATATCCGCCACTGTTTTGTCACACCAATTCTTGACATTAAATCTCTCGAAGGACATTAGTATGACCTTCAAATCCTAGCCCCCAGGAAAGCTTCACTTTAGTTTTTTGTTTCCTGGGTGTCCCTTCCTACAATCCACTAAGCAAATGCCACACACCCTCCTTACATGCATAGAACAGTGCTGATAATGGATGAAACACACAGGTATCAGCTCATGCCTACACTTTCAGAAAACACTCTTGCTTAGACCATGGGTATGTGAAGCTGCCAAGGATACAAAAGGTAAAACAATCCAAGGGCAACAGCTGGTTCATGACAAAGAACTAAGAGGGCAGCATTGTGATTCCAAAACTTTGGATATGGACGTCAATGAGAGTGAATGAGAGAGAAAGAGAGAGAGAGAGAGAGGGAGAGAGAGAGACGGAGAGAGAGAGGGGGAGGGGGAGAGAGACGGAGAGAGAGAGGGGGAGGGAGGGAGGGAGAAAGAGAGAGAGACAGAGACAAAGAGGAAGGAGGAGGAGGAGAAGCAGGAGGAGGAGGAGAAGCAGGAGGAGGGGGAAGAGGAGGGGAGGGGGAAGAGGAGGTGAAGGGGAAGGAAAAAAAAAAAGTAGAAGGGGCCAGGCACGGTGTCTCATGCTTGTGATCCTAGCACTTTGGGAGGCCGAGGCAGGTGGATCACGAGGTCAGGAGATTGAGATCATCCTGGCCAACATGGTGAAACCCCATCTCTACTAAAAATACAAAAATTAGCTGGGCAGGGTGGTGCATGCCTGTAATCCCAGCTACTCAGGAGGCTGAGGCAGAAGAATCGCTTGAACCGGGGAGGCAGAGGTTGCAGTGAGCTGAGATCGCACCACGGCACTCCAGCCTAGCAACAGAGTGAAACTCCGTGAAAGAAAGAAAAAAAAGAGAAGGGAAAGGAAGGGAAGGGAAGGGAGAGGAGGGGAGGGGAAGGGAAGGGAGAGGAGGGGAGGGGAAGGGAAGGGAGAGGAGGGGAGGGGAAGGGAAGGGAGAGGAGGGGAAGGGAAGGGAAGGGAGAGGAGGGGAAGGGAAGGGAGAGGAGGGGAGGGGAAGGGAAGGGAGGGGAGGGGAAGGGAAGGGAAGGGAAGGGAGGGGAAGGGAGGGGAAGGGAGGGGAAGGGAGGGGAAGGGAGGGGAGGGGAGGGGAAGGGAAGGAAAGGGAGAAGTAGAAGGAGGAGGAGGAGAGAAAGGGAAGGAGAAGAAAAGAAAGAAGATGGAGGAGGAGAAGGTGGAGGAGATGAGGGGGAGGAGAGGGAGAGGGAGGGGAAGGAAGGAGGAGGAGGGGAAGAGAAGGGAAGAGAAGAGGAAAGAAGACAGGGAGAGAGAATAAGAGAATGAGAAAAACAGAGAGAATGAAGGAAAGAATAAATGAAAGGAGAGAGACAGAGATGACAAAACCTACTTGTGAAAGAGGCCTCAGTAGAAGAAAAGACAATGAGCAAAGAGCCTGGTCCAGGCCACTCTAAATGTCTCTAAAATGTTAAAGACTGATGAAGGAGGAGCAGGAAGACCTATCACACGTCCAAGGAGACAATGTTGAGCGACCCGCAAACTTACAAGGGAGAACAGGCTCTGGAGATGTCCAGTAATGGGCTAGAGCCCAGGCTCCCACACTTGGTAGTTGTACCCTTCAACCTGGAGAGGCCTGAGTTTTCTCATCTGTGAAATGGGCCCAAGAATAGTATCTATCTCAAGAAACCAGAAACTCCTCTTCCATTGCAGTTTTATCATGAGATTGCAGGAATTCAGTCCCATCTTCAACCTGCACCTCTACTTCTTCTGCTATTTTCACCATAGCAGAAGTGACTTCCTCCACTGAAGTCTCGAACCCCCTCAATGTCATTCATGAAGATCAGAATTCACTTTTTCCCCAATTTCTGTTAATGTGGATATCTTAACTTCCTGCCATGAATCACCAAGGTTCTAAATGGCATTCAGAATGCGGAATCCTTTCAGGAAGTTTGTTTGTTTGTTTTTTTGGGTTTTTTGGGGTTTTTTTGAGACGGAGTTTTGCTCTTGTTGCCCAGGCTGGGGTGCAATGGCATGATCTTGGCTCACCGCAACCTCCACCTCCCAGGTTCAAGCGATTCTCCTGCCTCAGCCTCCCGGGTAGCTGGGATTACAGGTGCCTGCTACCATGCCCAGCTAACTTTTTTGTAGTTTTAGTAGAGATGGGGTTTCACCATGTTGGTTAGACTGGTCTCAAACTCCTGACCTCAGGTGATCCACCCACCTTGGCCTCCCAAAGTGCTGGGATTACAGGCGTGAGCCACCACACCCAACCCTGACTCAAATTTTGAAAAAAGTTCTACTCTGGGTAAAATCCTATCAAACAGCATCGCTTGATACAGAAAAATCTTTCATGACAGAAAGGGTCAATTGATGTGACAAATTTCATTGTTGCCTATTTTAAGAAATTGCCAAAGCCCCCTCTACCCTCAGCAACCACCACCCTGACCAGTCCGCAGCCAGCAACATTGAGGCAAGACTCTCCCCCAGCAATAAGGTTTTGACTCATGAAATGTTCCGATAATTGTTAGTATTGTTTAGCAATAAAGTATGCTTAAATTAAAAAATATATATATCGTTGGAATGGTGTATGGATACACCACAAAACACTCTTAGCATAACGCTCACCATTCACTAAGTGCTCAATAACGACATTATTAACTTTGCCAATTCCTCTGTTTATTGCTCAGAAGGATGATGCATTTGTCAGGAGAAGCAAAGAAGAAGATTCTTGAA
Source organism: Pongo abelii (assembly GCF_028885655.2). Classification (NCBI taxonomy): domain Eukaryota; kingdom Metazoa; phylum Chordata; class Mammalia; order Primates; family Hominidae; genus Pongo; species Pongo abelii. Next base: position 1,982,678 of record NC_072009.2, read on the forward strand.
AAGGTCATGGTGACGTTGCTGCAAGGTGGGGGAGAAAACACAGACAGACTGAATGGGTCCCGTTAAGCTCAAGGGTGTGGGCAGCTCGTAAGAAAGGCAAGGAGCAGAGATTATGCTGGAGAAATATGCCAGGAAGGGAAGGGATGTTCAGAAGCTACGTAGCGTGTGCAGTGATATTTTCACAGTGCTTTTGAAATCAGGGTGTTAATTGGCTAAATGAGCCACTGGCTGGATGACAGTATGTGAGCATTAGCTGCTCTATGTCAGCTGGGATTCTAGGAAAACAGATTATGCCAAACATTTGGATATCCAGAGGCACAACGACTGTGCATTAGAAATAGGACTTATGTTTCCCACCCAGCTACCTCTCTCTGGGGCATGACCTGCCATCTAAAAACAGTCCACCCCAATGCAGCCTCCAGTCTCTCTGCCAGGTATTGACCCAGAGTCTTGATTCTATGCAACAAGTAAGATCTTTGGATTTTAACCCATTGAGTTTCAGTAAGAATCTGCGACAAGAAGATTTCTTCCAGAGAACCAAAGCAGGAGTTGCAAGATTGCAAATGGCACACTGAGGTCTTAAATATCCATCTGATTTGGCCAGGAATGTGATCGATCAAAAACTCAGGAATTTTCCTGGTCATCATTGTCTAACGTGTATTCAGAATGTACTCTGCGGTGAGCACCATTTTACAGAAAGACTCACTGGCCAAGAATATGGGCGTGAGGTAACTAACAATCAGGGGGCGTGGTTTCATTTTGTTGAAAAAAAGTTCAACAAAGATGTCCACAAAGAAATAGGTGACGGGCCTTTGCCTACTCATTTCTTTGCTCGTTTTGCTATTTACTTGCTCCCCTGTTTTCTTGCCCTGTAAAATGGACACAATACTCAAGCTTCCCCTTGGTGTCAATGTTTACATTCACAGTGGGTAAAAAAATGTATTTCATGATTTGACAAGTGTGATGTATTTTATTCTTTTTTTATAACTTTAACAACTTTTTAATTTTTTGAATCTTTTTGAGTCTTTCATAACAACACATAGCTTAAAACACACACGCATTGTGCAGCTGTACAAAAATGTATTTTTTTAAACTTGTATGTTAGATTCAGGGGGGGTCCACGTGCAGGTTTGTTGCACAGGCAAATTACGTGACATGGGAGTTTGGTGTACAGATTATTTTGTCACCCACATAATCAGCACAATATCTGATACACAGTAGAGACAGAGTGTCACTCTGCCGCCCAGGCTTGAGTGCGATGGCGCGATCTCGGCTCACTGCAACCTCCGCCTCATGGGTTCAAGTGATTCTTGTGCCTCAGCCTCCCGAGTAGCTGGGATTACAGATGTCCGCCACTCTGCCTGGCTAATTTTTGTATTTTTAGTAAAGAAAGCGTTTCACCATCTTGGCCAGGCTGGTCTCGAACTCCTGACCTCGTGATCTGCCCACCTCGGCCTCCCGAAGTGCTGGGATTACAGGCGTGAGCCACTGCGCCTGGCCAATAGGTAGTTTTTTAATCCTCCTCTCCTCCCACCCTTCACCCTCAAGCAGACCCCAATGTCTGTTGTTCCTTTCTTTGAGGCAACCTGTATTCAATGTTGAGCTTCCAATTATAGGTGAGAACACGTGACATTTGCTTTTATGTTCTTGCATTAGTTTGCTAAGGACAATGATCTCCAGCTCCATCCATGTTCCTGCAAAAAATAATATGATCTTGTTCTTTTTCACAGCTGCATAGTATTCCATGACGTATATGTACCACATTTTCTTTACCCAGTCTACCACTGATGGGTATCTAGCTTAATTCCCGTGTCTTTGCTATTGCAAATAGTGCTGCAATGAACATTCACGTGCAAGTGTCTTTACAGTAGAATAACTGGTATTTCTTTAGGTACATACCCAGGAATGGTTGCTGGGTTGAATGGTAATTCTGTTGTTTTAACTCGGAAGTATGCTTTTTTTTTTTTTTTTTTGAGACAGTCTTATTCTGTCACCCAGGCTGGAGTGCAATGGCATGATCTTGGCTCACTGCAACCTCCACCTCCTAGGTTCAAGTGATTCTCCCTGCCTTAGCCTCCCAAGTAGCTGGAATTCTAGGCACCTGCCACCATGCCTGGCTAATATTTGTATTTTTAGTAGAGACGGAGTTTCGCCATGTTGGCTAGACTGGTCTCAAACTCCTGACCTCAGGTAATTTGCCTGCCTTGGCTGGGATTACAGGCGTGAGTCACCGGACCCAGCCGCCTATTTGCTTTTTTTAAGAGACAAGGTCTTGCTCTCTCAGCCAGGCTGGAGTGCAGTGATTTGAGCACATCTCACTGCAGCCTCAAACTCCTGGGCTCAAGCGATCCTCCCGCCTCAGCCTCCCCAGTAGCTGGGACCACAGGCACACACCACCATGCTCAGCTATTTTTGAAAAATTTTTGTAGAAATGGCATCTTGCTGTGTTGCCCAAGCTGCTCTCAAAGTCCTGAGCTCAAAATAATCCTCCATCTTCTGAAAGCATTGCGATTATGGGTGTGAAGTTTCTTTAATATTTTAACTTAATTCATAACAGTATTTTTGAATAGGGGACTCTATCCATCAATATTTAATTCTATAATTGTATATATTTGCAGGCCTCTCCAAGCCTTTGTGAACCCTGAATATCTGAGATGGTGTCAGTTAATTTAGAAAGTTAAGTCCGGGCGTGGTGGCTCACGCCTGTAATCCCAGCACTTTGGGAGGTCGAGGCAGGCGGATTGTCTGAGGTCAGGAGCTCGAGCCAAGTCTGGCCAACATGGTGAAACTCCGTCTCTACTAAAAATGCAAAAAAAAAATTAGCTGGACATGGTGGCGGGCACCTGTAATCCCAGCTGTTGAGGAGGCTAAGGCGGGGGAATCGCTGGAAACAGGGAGGTGGAGGTTGCAGTGAGCCGAGATCATGCCACTGCACTCCAGCCTGGGCAACAGAGTGGGACTCCATCTCAAAAAAAAAAAAATTCATTTTGCCACAGTTGAGGACACACCCATAACACAGCCTCAGGTGATCCTGATGACACATGCCCAAGGTGGTTAGGGCACACGTTGATTTTATACATTTTAGGAAGACATGAGACATCAATCAGTATATGTTGAGAAGTACACTGGTTCCATCCAGAAACACGGGGACAACTCGAAGTGGGGAGGGGGCTTCCAGGTCATAGGTGGATAAGAGATGAATGGTTGCATTCATTATTTTGTTGTGTGTGTGTGTGTGTATGTGTGTGTGTGTTGTTTTTTTTTTTTTAGACAGAGTATCACTCTGGCACCAGGCTGGAATGCAGTGGCGTGACCTCGGCTAACTGCAACCTCGGCCTCCCGGGTTCAAGCCATTCTCCTGCCTCAGACTCCCGAGTAGCCGGGACTACAGGCGCCCGCCACCATGACCAGCTAGTTTTTTAAATATTTTTAGTAGAGATGGGGTTTCACCATGTAGGCCAGGATGGTCTTGATCTCTTTACCTCATGATCTGCCCGCCCTGGCCTCCCAAAGTGCTGGGATTACAGGCATAAGCCACCGCACCTGGCCAGGAGTAACTTTGAATACAACGGGAGGCAAGTTTGCTCTGAGAAGTTCCCAGCTTGACTTTTCCCTTGAGCTTAGTGATTTGGGGACCCCAAGATTTTCCTTTCAAACCTTAAATTATTGTTACTGTCACTATGCTTCCATCTTTCATGAACTTAGGCGGCATCCATGGAGGTATCATTTGCAGATTCAAAGTAGCTCTTTGAACTTCTAAGTCATGGAGCACAGTGTTTTTAATATCACACTGTTTTTGTTGTTGTTGTTGAGACAGAGTCTTGCTCTGGTACCAGGCTGGAGTGCAGTGGCACGATCTCAGCTTATTGCAACCTCTGCCTCTCGAGTTCAAGCCATTCTCCTGCCTCAGCCTCCCAAGTAGCTGGGACTACAGGCGCCCACCACCATGCCCAGCTAGTTTTTTTGTATTTCTAGTAGACACGGGGTTTCACCCTGTTGCCCAGGATGGTCTCAATCTACTGACCTCATGATCTGCCCGCCTCGGCCTCCCAAAATGTTGGGATTACAGGCGTGAGCCACCGCACCAGACTGCAGTAGTGAGTCTTAGTCAGTCACTGTGAAGTTCCCTGCGGAGTTTCTTTTTCAAAAGCAATTTGCTGTGGATAACGCATTCTCATTATGTCAGACATCTGCAGTAACATTTATCTAGCAACAAGGTTAATTGCCTTCACATCAACAAAAACAGGTTATGTTGCCAGCGAAGAGGGATGCCAGTTCTCTTTTCCATCCTATAATACTTGTCATCAGTACTGGGGTATCCTGGTCACCTTTTCCCATGCTGTGAGATTAATTTAGAGAACATATTCATGGTTGTTTTTGTTTTTTTGTTGTTGTTGTTTTTTTTTGAGATGGAGTTTTGCTGTTGTTGCCCAGGCTGGAGTGCAATGGCACGATCTTGGCTCACTGCAACCTCTGCCTCCCAGGTTCAAGTGAGCCTCCAGAACAAGTGCAGTCCTGCCCACACCGTGATTTCAGACTTCTGGTCTCCAGGACTGGAAAAGAATAAACTTATTGTAGCTTTAAGACTTCCGAGTGTGTGGTCGTTTATTACAGCAGCCCTAAGATATATATATTTTAAGTTCCGGGATACATGTGCAGAACGTGGTTTGTTACATAGGTATACATGTGCCATGCTGGTTTGCTGCGCCCATCAACCCGTCATCTAGGTTTTAAGCCCTGCTTGCATGAGAAATGGGGTTTCGCCATGTTGGCCAGGCTGGTCTTGAACTCCTGACGTCATGATCCACCCACTTCAGCCTCCAAAAGTGCTGGGATTACAGGCGTGAGCCACCGCGCCCGGCCTTTATTGCTCTTTCTACATAAAACCAGAAAAGCTAACAAAGCTATTTCCTGTAATGACATGCCCAAGTCCTAACCCCCAAACACTGTGAATGTGAACTGATTTGTGAATAGGGTCTTGGTAGATGCATTCACATTAAGGATATCAGGACAGGATCATCCCAGGTTCAGGACTGATGGACACTTCAAACTTTCATTCTATATTCTTTCACGCAAGTAGTGTTGTTTGGCTCTGAGAATCAATTTTTATTTCCAGGAAATTTCATGTCATTCTCTTCAATTCAGTGAGTGCAAAAGAAGCAAGACAGGGAATGATATAAAATTACTGCTAATAGAAAATTCACTTTTAATCTTGCTTAAAACAAGTTTGTTTTTTGTTGTTTTTTTTTGTAAAATGAAGGAGAGAGCTGAACTTCAAGGATGAGAATTTATTTCCACACATGGGAGAAACACTGATTGGAGAAAATTTACAGTTGCTGTTTAGACACTTGAGCCTCAGGATCTAGAAAAGGTGCACCTCTTAGATGGGGCTTAAATTGGAGATGATGATATCTAATCACCTGGAGACGGGAAAGTAGGTGTCACTCAACGCTGAACGGTGCTACTCATCTGCGAGATTGTATAATGAAGTTTTGAAGACCGAGTCTGTATCTTCATCTGTTCTTTAACCAATGCACACTTAACAAGCACGTCATGTTTAGCTGCTCAGCAGAGCTTCCTTCTTCAGAAACAGAGATGGGGTGCGGAGGCATTTTACAACCCAGGGGGCTCCAGCTTCATAGACTGTCCTGTGGGGATGTGTGCTGTTACTCTGAGGATCAGCGTTGGTTTTGCAAGTCCTTCATGAACATAACAAGTCAATGATAATAAGACAAGTTCCACTGCTGTGCCTCAGCTGAGACAAAAAAAAAAAAAAAAAAAGAAAGAAAGCTGGAATCATTTAGAAATAACAATCCCAGGCCAGGCATGGTGGCTTATGCCTGTCATCCCAACATTTTGGGAGGTCGAGGCCAGCAGATCACCTGAGGTCAAGAGTTCAAGACCAGCCTGGGCAACATGGTGAAACCCCGTCTCTACTAAAAATGCAAAAATTAGCCAGGTGTGGTGGTGCGCACCTGTAATCCCAGCTACTCGGGAGGCTGAAGCAGGAGAATCGCTTGAACCTTGGAGATGGAGGTTGCAGTGAGCCGAGACAGTGCCATTGCACTCCAGCCTGTGCAACAGAGTGAGACTGTTTCAAAAAAAGAAAATAAAAATTAAAAAAAGGCAGTCACAAGCATTGTACAAGCAGGAGACCCACGACATTTTGCTTTAGAATCTACAGGCTCTGCTTTAAAATTCCTCCTCTCCCAAACTCACGTTAAAATATAAGCCTCAGTGCTGGATGGGAGGTCGAATGGGAGGAGTTTGAGCAACAGATAATGCATTCTTCCTGAAGAGATCAATGTCCTTTCTTGAAGCATGAGTGAGTTTTTACTCTATGAGTTCCCAACAGGGGTGGTTGTTAAATACAGCCTGGCGTCTCCTCTCTGTCTTCCCTCCTCTCTCTTCGTGTGGTCTCTGTACACATACCAGCTCCCCTTCCCGTTCCACCATGAGTGGAAGCCTCCTGAGGTCCTCAGCAGAGACAGATGCTGGCCCTGTGCTTCTTGTACAGCCTGCAGAATCATAACCCAAATAAACCTCTTTCCTCTATAAATTATCCAGCCTCCGATGTTCCTTTCTAGTGACACAAAACTGACGAAGACACCCCAGCTCTCTCTACCATGGGGTATTTATGTCACTAGTGATGACTGTCCTGATGAGGGGCCAGCCCTGTAGTTCCCACGAGACCACCTACTTCCCACTCCCCGTATGAGCTCAGAAACTTCCGGAAGCTGGTACACTCATGGAATGATAATCCATATAATTTCTGCAATGAGATGTGATGTAGTATCATGCTTAAGTGATCCTGAATATACTCTTTTTGTGTGTTTTTTTTTCTTTAATTTTCCATAACTTATTGGGTTACAGGTGGTATCTGGTTATATAAATAAGTTGTTTTTATTTTTTTCTGAGACAGAGTCTCGCTCTGTCAGCCAGGCTGGAGCACAGTGGCATGATCTTGGCTCACTGCAACCTCCACCTCCCACGCTCAAGCAATTCTCCTACCTCAGCCTCCCAAGCAGCTGGGATTACAGGTGTGTGCCACCAGGCCTGGCTAATTTTTTTTGTATTTTTAGTATAGACGGGGTTTCACCATGTTGGCCAGGCTGGTCTCAAACTCCTGACTTAAGGTAATCTGCTCGCCTCAGCCTCCCAAAGTGTCGGGATTACAGGTGTGAGCCACTACATCCGATCACAATTAAGTTCTTTAGTGATTTGTGAGAATTCGGTGCACCCATTACCCAAGGAGTACACATTCCACACTATTTGTAGTCTTTTATCCCTTGCCACCCCCTCCCAAGCTTCTCCCCAAGTCCCCAAAGTCCATTGTAACATTCTTATGCCTTTATGTCCTCATAGCTTAGCTTCCACATATCAATGAGAACAGACGACGTTTGGTTTTCCATTCGTGAGTTACTTCACTTAGAGTAATAGTCTCCAAAGGACATGAACTTGTCCTTTTTTATGGCTGCATAGTATTCCATGGTGTCTATGTGCCACATTTTCTTTATCCAGTCTATCATTGATGGGCATTTGGGTTGGTTCCAAGTCTTTGCTATTGTGAACAGTGCCGCAATAAACATACGTGTGCATGTGTCTTTATAGTAGAATGATTTATAATCCTTTGGGTATATACTCAGTCATGGGATTGCTGGGTCAAATAGTATTTCTGGTTCTAGATCCTTGAGGAATCGCCACACTGTCTTCCACAATGGTTGAACTAATTTACACTCCCACCAACAGTGTAAAACCTTTCCTATTTCTCCACATCCTCTCTAGCATCTGTTGTTTCCTGACTTTTAATAAAGCTGGAAACCATCCTTCTCAGCAAACTAACACAAGAACAGAAAACCAAACACCACATGTTCTCACTCATAAGTGGGAGCTGAACAATAAGAACACATGGACACAGGGAGGGGAACATCACACACTGGGGCCTGTCAAGGGGTGGGGGCCAGGGGAGTGATAGTATTAGGACAAATATGTAATGTAGATGACAGGTTGAGGGGTGCAGCAAACCACCACGGCAAGTGTATACCTATGTAACAAAAACTGCACATCCTGCACATGTACCCCAGAACTTAAAGTATAATAATAAAAAAAGTAATAGTCTCTAGTGTCTCATCCAGGTCACTGCAAATGCTGTTAATTCATTCCTTTTTGCGGCTGCGTAGTATTCCATGGTGTGTGTGTGGGGGGGGTGTGTCTCTGTGTGTGTGTGTGTGTGTGTGTGTGTGTGTATATATATATATATATATATATATATATATATGACGTCCATCAATATATACGACATCCAGTGTTCTGGAGTCCACAGGCAGTAACGTCCATTAAGGTACATACACACGTTGATGGACGTTATTGCCTGTGGACATCAGAATCTTGATCCACACCTAGGAAATGACTGCATTCAACGTCAGGCAACTGGACTCCCCGCCAGACACCAGCCATTGAGAACAAATAATAAAAGCCACAGTCCTCACCTTGAAAATTGATATTTGGACTTTTGTCATTCAAGGATGCTTTCAATGGTTCATGTCTACTAGGCTTGGGAGAAAGACAGGCTCGTGAGAGAAGACATCAGACAACTAGCAAATCAGAGGTAGATGAAGCAACAAAAGGAAGGAAAAAGGGTGTGGGAATACCAGCCAACGTGCTGGTGTTCCCAATGGGACCTATGGAAAGATGTTTTGCAGGTGGAGAGAAGAAAGAGGAGACACAAGCATTTGAGATGAGCAAGGAATATTGCCTGCATTGTGGAGGACCAAGAACGGACAATATCACCAGGTTAGCCTCCCGGGAAATGCTGCGTGTGTGGTGCGTTCAGCAAAGCAAGGCGGGGGAGAAAATGGCCGCTGCTCTCTCTCTGAGTTGTGATCCTGGGAAGTCAGGGTGCACGTGTTTACTGGGCTTTTGTTTCCTGAGAGGACTGGTTTTACTTACACACAGCATGAAGCCGTAACACAAGGGGCTCTTTTCCCACCACAGGCATCAAGCTGAATCACTGCACGTGCTTGCATTCCAGACTCAGGTTCTCCAGAACTTACAGGTTGGGATGGGACCACTGTAACCCATGACCCCAAACTAGGGAGCTTACAAAAGCAGCCATTTAACCTCTCCCAGTCCTGGAGACTACATCTGTGAAATCGAGGTGTCTACAGGGATATGCTCCCTACTCTAGGGGAGGATCCTTCCTGCCTCTCCGGGCTCCTGGGGGCTCCAGGCATCCCTGGGCTTGTGGCCACATCACTCAAGTCTCTGCCTCCATCTCCACGTGGCCTTCTCCTCTGTGTCTGTGTCTCCTCTTCTGTCTCTTACAAGGACACCTGTCATTAGATTTAGGATCCACTGCAATCCAGGATGATCTCATCTCCAGATCCTTTTTTACATCTGCAAAGACCCTATTTCCAAGTAAAAAATCACATATACAGATTCAAGGTAAACTTGTCTCTTTTTTTTTGGTGGGGGTGGGGGTAAAATAGAGGCACCATTCAATCCACTGCAGGGTTTGAGAAGAAATAAAATATTACAAAATGCTCCCTGAATGTGATTTAGAAGTTTTTGTTTGTTTTGTTTTTAAATGGAGTTTCACTTACTGTCCAGGCTGGAGTGCAATGGCGTGATCTCAGCTCACCGCAACCTCTGCCTCCTGGGTTCAAGTGATTCTCCTGCCTCAGCCTCCCAAGTATCTAGGACTACAGATGCCCACTACCACTCCCGGATAATTTTTTGTATTTTTAGTAGACATGGGGTTTCACTATGTTGGCCAGGCTGGTTTCAAACCCCTGACCTCAGGTGATCCGTCCGCCTCGGCCTCCCAAAGTTCTGGGATTACAGGCATGAGCCACCGTGCCCGGCCGATTTAGAAGCTTTTCTTTGTGCGCATGAAGGTTCACTAAGAGCTTCCTCTAGTCCTTGTCAAGATCAAAATTAAAGGTATTATAAACAGAGATGCCCATCTGTAGGCCACATATCCAGAAAATAAATGCTGAGATGAAAATTCTGGCCTCTGAATAGGAGTCTGATATCTCCATTTGGTGTTGCTAAAGCAAGCCCTGACTTCTGTCTTCTCTCATTGAGACAGAGCACAAACCCTCACTCCTTATGTCTCTGAGTCACGTGTATCGGGCCATACTCACCTGATACCTCACGGATTGTCCCAGGGATAGTTCTATTTCTAGCTCCTGGGCAGGAGGGTGAGCATGAGTTCGACGGTGCCCACCAAGCCCATCTGGCCAGCACTTATCTGCCTTCGGGTACAGCCTGCCCTTTCTCCCAAGTGTCTGAGCATAAAAATAGCCCACCATGTCAACCCCACAGATGACAAGCATAGGAGTGGCTAGTTTCTGCCTGAGAACTCTCCCGACGTCTCCCTGAAAACTCACGGATGCCTGGGCTGGCCCAAGATGCAGCAGTAAGTCACTGACAGACTCTCTTCCATTTATTCACAGTTTCCATGACTCCCAAGCTCATAGCATTGACATAACAAGAGCAAAGTAAGCTACAGACTCTGCTCCCACCCCAACCTCTCTAATAGCTGCTAACAGAGCCATTGGATTGTTTTTTTTTTTTTTTTTGACTTGCAACTTAAACACATCTTTGCCTTCTCCCCGAGTCTTTTATTTCAAATGTTCAGTCATTCTCCATCAGGTATGCACAGGAGATACAAAATCAATATGATAATGGTCTTCAAGTTGTGGGTGACAGAGCGGGAGCATCGCCATCTTGAAAAACACCACCATTCTAGGCTCCCCTTGATTAAAAACCGCCTAAATCCAGCCCCAAAACATCAGCCTCATGACTCATGTCAGCATAACCAGAAACATTCCAACCCTAAGATAAACCCCTCTCCGACCAGAAACATACCAACCCTGAGAGAGCCTCCCCTCTGACCAGAAACATTCCAACCCTAAGATAAACTCTTCCTCACATACAAACATTCCAAACCTATGATAAGCACCCCCTTCCAAAACCCTTAAATGTGCTTAGTCTATAAGAGAGATGGGCTCTGACCTAACTCAGCCAGAAGCCCCTCTCAGGTTTCTCTGACATAAACCTGTGCTTAACTGTCAAGTGACATTTCGTGCTTCTTTCCTCTTTCTTTAATTCTTCCAGTGAGTGTGTAGAGCATGCTTGACATAAGTGACTCCATCTTAGAAAAAGATTCCATCTTACATTTCATTCAAAAGGCATCATGCCTACAGGGGCCAGATGTTCACCTGATCAACAAAGACTGCATCGAACCAGTTAAGGACACAACCAAACACCCTCTTCCCTTGTCAATCCTCACCAGAGGACTCTGTGGTCATGAAAGAACAGGGCTTCAGAAGCTCCAAATGGCTGCCTTAACAGACGCCATCTTGCTGTCACTTGTAATCGTTACCCAGCATCCACTGCAAAAGGCTCTGCCCAGTGATATCAAAGGCTCTTCCTTCCAAGATGGCGACCACTGATGGTCCTCCAGGGCCAGGCCAGGAGACTTTTTTTTTTTGTCCACATCAATATCCCTGTGCTCCTTTGTTAAGCTTTATCCTACCCCTTTTCTCTTGATAAACATTGCTTTGTTTGATGTAGAATGTTTAATCTATAACATGTATATATTGGTGAAGTGTATTAGTATGTACAGGTTGCAATATTGACTGACTTGGGTCACAGCAGGAGCCTGAGTGCCTGGAGCTTTGACTAAATGCTGCCGGCACGTAGGTTCCAGCTACCCCAAAGGCTCAAACCATTTCAATACTAAATGGGAAGTCCTAAGGAGAATTGCCTCCTTGAAAACTCCATGCATCTCAGGGCTTCTGTAAACTGAAATAGCACCAATAAAAGCCTGAACTTGTGAAAAGACACAACCATACATGGACTTGGTTATCTATCCCTGACCTTGCACCACTCATGAGAGTGGGCTCCAGCAAGCCAGCCATAAGGAAAACAGAAAAAGGTGAAAATTGATTCGACAAAGGAAGGATACTTGAGCTAAATTAAACATTGTATTACATTTTCTCTGAATTTTTAGCCCATCATCACTGGTCATTAGAGAAATACAAATGAAAACCACAATGAAATATCATCTCATGCCAGTTAGAATGGTGATCATTAAAAAAGTCAGGAAACAACAGATGCTGAAGAGGATGTGGAGAAGTAGGAACGCTTTTACACTGTTATTGGGAGCGTAAATTAGTTCAACCATTGTAGAAGACAGTGCGGCGATTCCTCAAGGATCTAGAACCAGAAATACTATATGACCATAGACTGGATAAAGAACATGTGGCACATAGACACCATGGAATACTATGCAGCCATGAAAAAGGATGCATTCATGTCCTTTGCAGGAACATGGATGAAGTGGGAAACCATCATTCTCAGCAAACCAAACACCGCATGTTCTCACTCATAAGTGGGAGTTGAAAATGAGAACACATGGACACAGGGAGGTGAACATCACACACCAGGGCCTGTTGGGGAGTGGGGGTTATGAGAAGGAGAGCATTAGTAGAAATACCTAATGTAGATGATGGGTTGATGGGTGCAGCAAACCACCATGGCACGTGTATACCTGTGTAACAAACCTGCCTGTTCTGCACATGGACCCCAAAACTTAAAGTACATATATAAAAAAGCATACATATATATTATATACATATATAATATATATAAAATGCCTATAATCCCAATATATTATATATATAATATATATAAAATGCCTATAATCCCAGCACTTTGGGTGGCTATATTTATTTCATAAAGTTTCCAGTTAATGATTTTAAAAAAAGGATTTTGAATTTTATAAATTTGAATATGACTTGGCCTATGACAGAGACAGAGGCCACAAGAGCCCTGCAGTCTACCCTATACCCTGCTGCCACAGTGACCTCCCTAACATACACACCTGATCACAAGTCCCCTCAGAGCAGCTTCCATGGCTTCCCCTGCCTCTTGAAATACTGCCCAACTTGTGTTCTGTCTGGGCACTCTTCTTCTGAGGCACCCTTGATCCAAGCTGGCATGGTTGATTTTATAAGTCCACTTGGTTGAGTCATGGTGCCCAGATATGTGATCAAATGTTCTTCTGGGTGTTTCTCTGAAGTTTGAGATAAATACCGAAATTAGTAGACTCTGAGTAAAGCAATTTGTCCTTCATATGGTGGACAGGCCTGGTCTAATCAGTTGAAGGTCCTTATAGAACAAAGACCAGGCCGGACACAGTGGCTCACACCTATAATCCCAGCACTTTGGGCAGCTGAGGTGGGTGGATCATCTGAGGTCAGGAGTTTGAGATCAGCCTGGCCAACATGGTGAAACTCTGTCTCTACCAAAAAAAATTTTAAAAAATTAGCTGGGCGTGGTGGTGCATGCCTATAATCGCAGCTACTCAGGAGGCTGAGGCAGGAGGATTGCTCAAACCTGGAAGATGGAGGTTGCAGTGAGCCGAGATCGCAACATTGCACCCCAGCCTGGGCAACAAGAGTGAAACTCTGTCTCCAAAAAAAAAAAATCTAAATCAGTACACTTTGAGTAAAGCAATTTGTCCTTCCTATGGTGGGTGGGCCTGGTGCAATCAGTTGACTAGAACAGAAGACTAATGTTCCCTGAGCAAGAAGGCGTTCTGCCAACAGATGGACTTTGCACTCCATCTACAACATCAGCTCCTCCCCGGGTCTCCAGCTGGCTGGTCTACCCCATACCTCTTGGGACTTGCCAGCCTCCATCATCCTATGAGCAAAATTCCTTAAAATAAATGTGCTTTCTATCAATACACACTTCGTACTGGTTGTATTTCTCTGCAGCATCCTGACTGATACACACAGTTCCCTGGTTCTGTGGTATCCTTGTTCTGTAAGAAATTAGTAAGTTTTACGTGAACGCCAAGGAGGAATTTTGTCCAGGAAAGCTCTTTTCCTCCTTGTAGACCTGATGAATTTCTACTCTCTCTCTAAAATTCAACTCAAATACATGTATTTTCTGATAATGTTTCTACCTCTATGGGCAAAACCAGGCATCTCACTCCACGGCATCCGGACATGCAGCTACAGAGGTGCATCTGATATGCCCCTAAGTTGTTGTTATGTACCATCTTCCCCTGACTGTGAATCTCTTAGGAATGACATCCACAAAAATGCAATGTGCCATCCAGGATTTAATACGTGCTCAAATATTGCCGAGCGTGGTTTTTCTCTTCTCTGTTTTCACAGTCCAGGCTGGCACCATTTCTCTGCAAATCAGTGTATTTTCCACCCACCTGATTTTCCTGCCCCCAGCCTCCCCTCCCACAAGGCGCCTTGAAGCTGCTGTCAAGCTCAATCTCCTGAACATAGCCCAAATCCTTCCCGCAGCCTTTGGAAAGCCTCCCATAGCTTCTTCTCACAGTAAATCTAAGTAAACTACAAGTTGATTCCCAAGTTCCCCTCCCCATTTTTCATTCCTGTTTGTAGGGATGTTGTATGGGTCTGGTTTGTTGTTGTTGTTGAATACTTTAAGTCCTGGGATACATGTGCAGAACATGTTACATACGTATACACGTGCCATGGTAGTTTGCTGCACCCATCAACCTGTCATCTACATTAGGTATTGCTCCTAATGCTCTCTCTTCCCTAACCCCCCACCCCCCAACAGGCCCTGGTGTGTGATGTTCCCCTCCCTGTGTCCATGTGTTCTCATTGTTCAACTCCCACTTATGAGTGACAACATGCGGAGTTTGGTTTTCTGTCCTTGTGATAGTTTGCTGAGAATGATGGTTTCCAGCTTCACCCATGTCCCTGCAAAGGACATGAATTCATCCTTTTTTGTGTCTGCATAGTATTCCATGGTGTCTATGTGCCACATTTTCTTTATCCAATCTATGGTCAAATAGTATTTGATATGGATAGGAGTGGATAAAGAAAGTATGAGTCTGTTTTCATGCTGTGGATAAAGACATACCTGAGAATGGACAATTTAGAAAAGAAAGGTTTAATTGGACTTACATGTGGCTGGGGAAGCCTCACAATCATGGCGGAAGGCAAAAGGTGAAAGGCACATCTCATGTTGTGACAGACAAGAGAAGAGAGCATGTGCAGGAAACTCCCCTTTATAATAACCATCAGATCTCATAAAACTTACTCACTATCTTGAGAACAGCATGGCAAAGACCTGTCCCCATGATTCGGTTACCTCCCACTGGGTCCCTCCCACAACACGTGGGAATACTAGATGGGATTTGGGGCTGGGCCTGGTGGCTCACGCCTGTAATCCCAGCACTTTGGGAGGCCAAGGCAGGTGGATCACCTGAGGTCAGGAGTTCAAGACCAGCCTGGCCAATTTGGCAAAAGCCCGTCTCTACTAAAAACACAAAAATTAGCCGAGCATGGTGGCGGGCACCTGTAATCCCAGCTACTTGGAAGGCTGAGGCAGGAGAATCATTGGAACCCAGGAGGTGGAAGCTGTAGTGAGCTGAGATCATGCTACGGCACTCCAGCCTGAGTGACAGAGGGAGACTCCGTCTCTAAATAAATAAATAAGATTTGAGTGGGGACACAGCCAAACCATATCAGATGTAATGACCTGTACATTTTCCCAGGCATTTAATGCCGTTTTATTTTTCAGTTGCCATAATGCAGTGTCCAGCAACATACGGTACATGGATGTCATACATGGGACATGTAAAATGGTAGCATCCATCTGCAGTTGGACTGTAGGCTCCCTGTTGGAACCACCCTGCTCGTGGACAATCACTGCTCTGTCTTGGTAATGAACCCCCACTCCATATCTGCTTCACTATAGAGCTGCTGCCTCCAGAAACCCCATACACCCATGCGTTCTGGGAGTGCCAACAGCTGGAAATTGCTGCCCACTCCTCAGCCAAACCCACAGTCAGGCAGGGAACCCAAGCCAGGCCAGTTGGGTCCCTGCCTTGGGATAGTCCCACGTAACATGAGAAAAAGACAGTGTGTTAGTATTACAGGCAAAGCAAGGCAAAGGAGAATAGAGAAGCAGCTCGGGTAAGAGACTAAAGCTTCTCTGCAGGAAGGGGAGAACCCAGAGATAGGAAGCTGGCATCCTGGAAAGGTTGGACTCTGTGTTCTGGCCTCTGAGAAGAAAGTGATCACTAAGCTTGGTGCAGATTAAACATAGAAGCAAAGGCTCTTCTGGCTTAAGTGGATCAAGCTGGGGTCAGTCGCTTGCAGCCAGGGTTTTGATGCATTTGTTCATTCTTTCTGGATGGGGTCAGCCCCTTTCAGCCAGAGTTCTGAGGTGTGTGTTCCTATTGTCTGGATGTGTGGGGTTTTATTTACTTTCTTTCAAAAGAAAAGTAGATAGAAAGGCTCAAAAGGATGGGGGCAGGGGAAAAACCTCCCAGCAATAAGGAAGAGGTCCAGGCAGCAACTGTACAGGAAGAAGCAAAAATGAAACTGGAAAGTCAGAATGAAAAACTGCCCAATGTCTGCTATATTGTTTTCGTGCCTTGCAAAGAAAGGAGGTCCAAAGCCCTTGTGGGTCTCTTATTTTTATTTTTATTTTTTTTTTATTTTGTTTTGTTGAGAGAGCCTGTTGCCCAGGCTGGAGTGCAGTGGCACGATCTCAGCTTATGGCAACCTCCACCTCCCAGGTTCAAGTTATTTTCCCTCCTCAGCCTCCCACGTAACTGGGATTTCAGGCACCCACGACCACGCCCAGCTAATCTTTGTATTTTTAGTAGAGATGACGTTTCACCACGTTGGCCAGGCTGGTCTCAAACTCCTGACCTCAGGTGCTCCGCCTGCCTCAGCCTCCCAAAGTGCTGGGATTACAAGCATGAGCCACCGCACCCAGCTGTGGGTCTGTTTTTGCACAGCTGGGACAGGGAAGAAGCAAAACTTGTGTTCCTCTGCCACTGTTTCCTGCAGAAATGGGTGAATACAGTAAATGGTACGGAGGTTCCTCAAAAAAATTAAAAATAGAACTACTCGATGATCCAGCAAGCATGCTTCTAGGTATTTATGCAAAAGATAAATCAGTCTATGAGAGACATTTGCACCCCCATGTTTATGGCAGCAGTATTCACAATCACCAAGATATGGAATGAACACAAGCGTTCATCATTAGATGAATGGATAAAGAAACTGCAGTACAGCCGGGTGAGGTGGCTCAGGCCTGGCGACAGAGTGACACTCAGTCCCAAAAAAAAAAATAAGAAAACGTGGTAACGTGGTACATACACACAGTGGGATACTATGCAGCCTTCAAAAGAAGGTAGTTGGGCCGGGCATGGTGCCTGGAATCACAGCACTTTGGGAGGCTGAGGCGGGCAGATCACTTGCAGTTACGAGTTTGAGACCAGCCCGGCCAACATGGTGAAACCCCGTCTCCACTAAGAACTACAAAAAATTAGCTGGGCATGGTGGCAGGCACCTGTAATCTCAGCTACTCGGGAGGCTGAGGCAAGAGAATCACTTGAACTTGGGAGGCAGAGGTTGCAGTGAGCTGAGATCACGCCACTGCACTCCAGACTGGGCGACAGAGTGACACTCAGTCTCAAATAAAAAAAGAAAATGCTGTACATACACACAATGGGAGGATACTTTGCAGCCTTAAAAAGAAGGTAATTGGGCCGGGCACGGTGGCTCATGCCTGTAATTCCAGCACTTTGGGAGGCCAAGGCGGGCAGATCACGAGGTCAGGAGATCGAGACCATCCTGCCTAACATGGTGAAACCCCATTTCCACTAAAAATACAAAAAAATTAGCCAGGCGTGGTGGCGGGCACCTGCAGTCCCAGCTACTTGGGAGGCTGAAGCAGGAGAATGGCGTGAACCTGGGAGGTGGAGCTTGCAGTGAGGCGAGATCGCGCCACTGCACTCCAGCCTGGGCGACAGAGTGAGACTCTGTCTCAAGAAAAAAAAAAAAAAAAATGTAATTGGCCAGGTGCAGTGGCTCACGCCTGGAATCCCAGCACTTTAGGAGGCTGAGGCGGGCAGATCACTTGCAGTTACGAGTTTGAGACCAGCCTGGCCAACATGGTGAAACCCCGTCTCTACTAAGAAGTACAAAAATTAGCCGGGCATAGTGGCGGGCGCCTGTAATCTCAGCTACTCCGGAGGCTGAGGCAGGAGAATCATTTGAACTTGGGAGGCGGAGGTTGCAGTGAGCCGAGATCACGCCACTGCACTGCAGCCCGGGTGACAGAGCGAGACACCATCTCAAAAAAAGAAAGAAAATGCAGTACATACACACAATGGGATACCACGCAGCCTTAAAAAGAAGGGAATTCTGTCGTTTGCCGCAACATGGATGAACCTGGGGGATGTTAACGTGAAATACACCAGACACAGAGAGACAAATACCGCATGATGTCACTGACATGTAGAATCTAAAGTAGTCAAATTCACAGAAGCAGACAGTAGAATGATGGTTTTCAGAAGATGAGGAGAGAGGGACGTAGAGAGACGTTGTTCCACGAGTATAAGGTTTCCGTATATAACATGAATCAGTTTTGCAGTCTGGGTACAACTGTGCACACCACAGTTGTACAATACAAGACCGTATTATACACGTAACACTTTGTCAAGAGGGTGGTTCTCATGGTAAGTGTTTGACCGTGATAAAATAAAAATTTCAACACGTATGTCTATTGCACTACTATTTATAATAGCAAAGACTTGGAACCAACCCAAATGTCCATAAATAATAGACTGGATAAAGAAAATGTGGCACATAGACACCATGGAATACTATGCAGCCATAAAAAAGGATGAGTTCATCTCCTTTGCAGGGACATGGATGAAGCTGGATACCGTTATTCTCAGCAAACTAACAGAGGAAGAGAAAACCAAACACTGCCTGTTTTCACTCATAAGTGGGAGTTGAACAATGAGAACACATGGACACAGGGAAGGGAACATCACACACCGGGGCCTGTCGGGGGGTTGGGGGCAAGGGGAGGGACGGCATTAGGACAAATACTTAATGCACGCAGGGCTTAAAATGTAGATGATGGGTTGACGTCTGCACACGTATCCCAGAACTTAGAGTAAAATTAACAAAGAAAGAAAGAAAGAAAATCAAAGACAGTTTTGTAAATGTTCAGCTACATCGTATCATTCAAAATGAGACTGGCCAACTTTCCCTATCTGCTTTGATGAGTCCATCAGAATGCTTGTAATATGTGGACTAAGTCTTTAAATGAAAACACCTGCTTATAAATAGATGCCTGAATCACATGAGCTCTGGCACTTGCCAGCCTCAGAGAGGTCATGGCTCCGTGAAGGATGGAGCACTTCTTGCTGACTCAGAGACTTGGAGACTGAAAAAGCAACACAGGCCACCCAATGGGAGAAAGAGGACATGGTACAGTGAAAGGCCAGTGTGCTGGACATGGGGAGGGCTGTGCTACGTACTCTGGTGTCTGGATTAACCACTGGGACCAGCCCTGACTTCCTGCATGGCTGAAGAGGAGGCTAATGATGCTTTGGGTGTTGGCTTCCTGGCTCTCAGTGCTGGAACCCTGGACCACCTGGGTGATACCACCAGACTGAGAGCCCTCCCTGCCCTTACTCTGTCGCCAGGCTGGAGTGCAGTGGCGCAATCTCGACTCACTGCAACTTCCGCCTCCTCGGTTCAAGCGATTCTCCGGCGTCAGCCTCCTGAGTAGCTGGAATTACAGGTGCCCAACACTACGCCTGGCTAATTTTTGTATTTTTAGTAGAGACGGGGTTCCACCATAATAGCCAGGCTGGTCTCAAACTCCTGACCTCAGGTGATCCACCCGCCTCGGCCTCCCAAAGTGCTGGGGTTACAGGCGTGAGTCACCGTGCCCGGCCTGGAACATTTGTTTTTTCAATAAATAGCTGTGCATTTTTGCCCCCTAAAAGCACCATTGGACCACCACAATCCCAGGCCTGATGCTACCAGTCATAGGGGATCAGATGTCCTCCCGTATTCTCTATCCACAAAACAGGAAGCTTAGCTGATGACTCTTGGAGGCACACTGAACCCTAAACTATGATATGATCCTGCAGGAAAATAAATGGTATCCTAAGATGTTCAGTATGAAAATGCATGTGGCTTTGTGGGTATTTTGCAAAGAAGCAAACGGGATAATATCTGTTTTCTTCACTACAATCTCAGAAAATGACTCATGGAAACATCAGTGATCCGCAAGCAGATTATGGTTAAACTAAAACTCCTACGAGGCTGTCTCCAAAGACTTGAGCTATCTGAGGTGCTTCATCAACAGAGGTGTCAAAATACCTTCCTACTTGCCGGGCTGAGGGCCTGGGAGCTTACGGGTGACTCAGCTTTGCTTAGTATCACTGCTCACCATGCGACAATTCTGGCAAGTTCTTCAGACATGCAGGATCAACCCACAGTGTTACAGATCATCTGACACTTCTTCGTACCAACAAGTTTCTGCAGGCGTAGCTGCTGGGCTGCCTTGCTGGAACTTATCAGGGTGGAAACTCTTTGGGGTGAGAATACCACGTTTCGGCATCTTCAGGGGATAGAGCAGAGGTGTGTTGAATGCTACGGTGATAGCTACAAGCACCGGCAAAGGCTCCTACAGCAAATCAAACAGACCTACAAGACCAGCCACAGTAGATGAAGGGCTATAGGGACCAGCATGGGCATTGAGAACAGCAGTTCAGCTTAAGCCACAAAACTTCAATTCTCCTCAAAATCTACAAGAGTCCATCTGAACCACCAAAGTTTTGGCCAAACCCAAGACCAAGAGTCCAAAACCAGGCTGGACGCAGTGGCTCCTGCCTGTAGTCCCAGCACTTTGGGAAGCCATGGCAGGCAAGATGGCTTGAGCTCGGGAGTTTGAGACCAGCCTGGGAAACATGGCAAAACCTCATCTCTCCAAAAAAAAAAAATATACAAATATTAGCAGGGCATGGTAGCATGTGCCTACAGTTGTGGCTGCTCGAGAGGCTGAGGTAGGAAGATTGCTTGAGCCCAGAGGCAGAAATTGCAGTGAGCCGAGATTGCACTATTACACTTCAGCCTGGGCGACAGAGCCAGACCCTGTCTCAAAAAAAGAAAAGGGTCCAACACCATCTTCCTGAAGCCATGTGTATGTCAGTAGAAAACCTTCAACCCCCTAGAGAATCCAAAGGGGCATGGGAAACTCAGATGCTGTCCTCATTTACCCCGAAATGAAGTTGTGCAGGAAAAAAAGAAAAGAAAAAAACATGCAGGAATTCAGAACACGCTTATTACCCTAGTGAGACACAAGTTTCCATTTGTTGCAGAAGCCTATGAAATAATTCCTAGGACAAAGGATCACGAAGAAATCATTCATCTTTTGAGTAATAGTTGAAGGAGTCAGAAAACAGTCACACCAGTAGTTTAGGGAAGGATTATAGTGATCTGTAATTTTTTTTTTTTTTTTTTTTTTGAGATGGAGTCTCACTCTTGTTGCCCAGGCTGGAGTGCAATGGCGCAATCTTGGCTCACCGCAATCTCCGCCTCCCAGGTTCAAGCGATTCTCCTGCCTCAGCCTCCTGAGTAGCTGGGACTACAGGCATGCACCACCACACCCAGCTAATTTTGTATTTTTAGTAGAGATGGGGTTTCTCCACGTTGGTCAGGCTGGTCTCGAACTCCCGACCTCAGGTGATCCTCCCACCTTGGCCTCCCAAACTGCTGGGATTACAGGCGCCGGGCCTATACATGTTTTTTAAGGGCCAACAAATTATATGTATGCACACACCTGAGTTTGGAAGGAGAATGACTGAGTACCGGCGGGAGACCAGGAGAGCCCAGGAAGAAGGGAGCATATCCCTTCACAAGCCCCTTTCCATGACTTTTCTACGTGACTGCAGCAAGACTGTGCTGGGGGGGAGGAGGAGACACAGGGCCTCGCCTGAGTATGGGTGCTGACTTGGTACAAGAAGAGAAGGGTAGGCATCGTCTCCTGGTGGGCATTCCCACCCTGGCATGGCTACAACCCAATGGGGCTGGAGCTCTAGTGCTTCCAGCCACTGGAAACACCACACGTAGCACAGAAAGAATGAACTGTTGTTGGACGGCCATCTACTCCAGATGTCCCATCACTGAGCAGCTGTCCACTGGGGCCAAGTCATCACCAGATGGCCATCCACTTAGGCTGCACCATGTTCCTGGCCTACAGCAGCATGGAACACGCCATCGCTGGGATGACACGCCATCGCTGGGATGACACCAGGGATTCCCTCAGCTTAGAGAGCAGGGGCTCACAGACAGGGCTCATGGACAGTGATCACTGCCCACAGCCTCCACTCCCTGCCCATCCATCTTTTTTTTTTCTTTTTGAGATGGAGTCTCGCTCTGTCACCCAGGCTGGAGTGCAGTGGCGCAATCTCGGCTCACTGGAACCTCTGTCTCCCGGGTTCATGCCATTCTCCTGCCTCAGCCTCCCGAATAGCTGGGACCACAGGCACCCACCACCACACCTGGCTAATTTTTTGTATTTTTAGTAGAGATGGGGTTTCCCCATATTGGCCAGGCTGGTCTCGAACTCCTGACCTTGTGATCCGCCCGCCTCAGCCTCCCAAAGTGCTGGGATTACAGGTATAAGCCACTGCGCCCGGCCTCTGCCCATCCATCTTAAGCAGCTAAAGAACTGAACAGATAAAACAAAGCCCTCAAAACCACAGACGTGTGTCCAAGTCTGAGGTCCATGGGGCAAGGAGAAAAAAGAATCAACTCACGTCCTCCAGGGGTGAAGAGTGGGCATTAAAATAAATGCCTGTATGGAGGGAAAATATCCATCTTGGGACTCATGGGAAAAACAGGCAAACACAAAAAACAGCAAAGTAATAGTCCATAAAAAATAAATGAAGAGCATCAGTTGAAATGAAGATTTATGCGGGGCGAGGCAGGACCTGAGACCACTAATCCTTCACCTTCTCAATTATAGCAAGAAATAGCTTGGAAGGAAAACACAAATATACAGCCTATAAAAGACTCCCACAGAGGAGTAATTCAGGTGGAACATAAAAGAGATTTAAAGGTAAATAGAAACAAAAAGAAAGCCAGAGTCAAAATATTATCAGGCCAGGCACAACGGCTCATGCCTGGAATCACAGCATTTTGTGAAGCCAAGGAGGACGGACTGCTTGAGCTCAGGAGTTTGAGACTAGCCTGAGCAACATACTGAGATCCTGTTTCTACAAAAAATACAAAAATTAGCTATGCGTTGTGGTGCATGCCTGTAGTCCCAGCTACTCGGGAGGCTGAGGTGGGACGATGTCTTCAGCCTGGGAGGCTAAGGTTGCAGTGAGCCAAGATGGTGCCACTGCACTCCTGCCTGGGTGACAAGAGCGAGACCCCATCTTAAAAAAAAAAAAAAAAAAAAAAGGCTCTATCATTACTTTTAATGGCAAAAACAGCAATTACTTTTGCACCAACCTAATATATTCATATCAGATAAAAAATAATAAATTCAGAGCACAAAAATATTAAACATTTAACAAAAGGGTTAATGCTGTAACATAATAAGAAGGGTGCCGGAAACGAGTAGGAGATATCACATCCTAGAGAACCCCGGACAATACTAGACAGAGGGAACATCAGAATCAAGAATGAGGAGAATCAGCTGGGTTGGTGGCTCACACCTGTAATCCCAGCACTTTGGGAGGTTGAGGTGGGCGGATCATCTGAAGTCAGGAGTTTGATACCACCCGGGCCAACATGGTAAAACCCCGTCTCTACTAAAAATACAAAATGTAGCCAGGTGTGGTGGCAGGTGCATATAGTCCCAGCTATTCGGGAGGCTAAGGCAGGAGAATCGCTTGAACCCAGGAGGCGGAGGTTGCAGTGAGCTAAGATCATGCCATTGCACTCTGGCCTGGGCAATAAGAGTGAAACTCTGTCTCAAAAAAGAAAACAGGTACACATGGATTTTTGACTGTGTGAGGGGTTGGTGTCCCTAACCCCCATGTTTTTCAAGGGTCAATTGTAAATGGAAAGGTTTCGTGCAAAGAAAAAAAAAAATCCCTGAGATAAAAACCCAGATCTGCCATTATAAGATGTATAGTAAGCCATACAATTTATTTTTAAATGCCCAATATGTCCATCAACCTCATCCTGATAAAACTGTGGAGCTTTAAAGATCAAGAGAAAATCCTAAAAGCATCAAGGGAGGAACAAAAAGGACATCTGCCAATGGAAAAGCAAATCAGGTGGAAAGAGCTCTTCGTCAATGTGAGATTTCAGTAAGGAATAAAGAAAGTGCTACAGAGTCCTGAATGACAAAGGATCTCAACAAATAATCCTAGACCCGATGTGGGAAAACGAGATTTGTCTCAAACACTTTGGGACTCGGGAAATTAAAAAAAAAAAAAAAAGAAAAAGAAAAGAATCATTGCTTGTTTCTCTACAACTGTGCCCAGACACACACACACTACAGCAAGCTGAAACTTCCATGCAAATCACTAACCCATTCATAGGGAAAGACAGGCACAGTGTGTCAGATCAAGGATTCACCTACATAACGGTGGTTATTAAATGGAAAATAAAGAAACACATGTACATCACTGTGGTGTGGCTACCATAGTCAAAACAGGGTAACTCTTGAGAAAAACATCCTATCTACAAGACGCTTATTTAAAAAAATTACAGACTGGGACAACAAGAATCCTCAAAACACCAACCAGAACCAAGTGATAGTATGTGGAGGAGGGCTAGGGTTATGCTACTTTCTTTGTCTTCAAAAGGCAGAACCTGTCATTCTAATTTAATTTCTGAAGTTACTCAATTGAGAAACGGAGTAAGCTAACACTTGGTTTAAAGTTACAAAGGTTTCAAAGAGCTTCTGCACAGCCAAGGAAACTATCAAGAGTGAACAACCTATAGAATGAGAGAAAGTATCTGCCAACTATGCATCTGATAAAGGTTTGATATCCAGAATTTATAAGGAACTTAAACAAATTTACCAAAAAAACCAAAAATAAAAACAAAAAAACATCCCATTGAAAGCACACCCTTTGCCATGTCAGGCAAAGGACATGAACAGACACTTTTCAAAAGAAGATATATACATGCAGCTGGCCGGGCGCGGTGGCTCACGCCTGTCATCCCAGCACTTTGGGAGGCCGAGGCAGGCGGATCATGAGGTCAGAAGATCGAGACCATTCTGGCTAACACAGTGAAACCCCATCTCTACTAAGAATACAAAAAAAATTAGCCAGGCATGGTGGCGGGGTTGAGGGCTTGATATGTGGGAGGCATATTACTAAACAATTTGATTACCTTGTTTAACCTTTACAACATTCTTTTGAGGTAGATCTTACTATTCTTCCCATTTCATAGATGAGGAAAATGAGGCTTAGAACAGTTAACTAAACTGCACAATATTCCTTAGTAAATGGCAAATTTAAATCCAGTTTGGAAAGACAGATGTGCTTTGCTTAGGCATACGTTGATTTCTGAAAAAGTGCATGTAACTTAAGTCTTAAAAACCAAAGCTACTCGGGAGGCTGAGGCAGGAGAATGGCATGAACCCGGGAAGCAGAGGTTGCAGTGAGCCGAGATCGCTCCACCGCACTCCAGCCTGGGTGACAGAGTGAGACTCTGTCTCAAAAAGAAAAAAAAAAGACATACATCCAGCCAACAAGCATATGAAAAAACATTCAACATCACTGATCATTAGAGACACGCAAATCAAAACCAGAATGAGATACCATCTCACACCAGTCAGAAAGGCTATTACTAAAACATCAAAAAACAACAGATGCTGGCAAGGTGGCAGATAGAAAAGAACACCTAGACACTGTTGGTGGGAGTGTAAATTAGTTCCAACGTTGTGTAAGACAGTGTGGCCATTCCTCAAAGACCTAAAAACAGAAACGTCATTCCACTCAGCAATCCCATTCCTGGGTATATACCCAAAGGAATATCAATCATTCTATCATAAAGACACATGCACGTGTATGTTTGTGGCAGCACTTTTCACAATAGCAAAGACATGGGATCAATCTAAATGCCCATCAGTGGTAGACTGAATAAAGAAAATACGGTACATAGGCCAGGTGCGGTGGCTCACGCCTGTAATTCCAGCACTTTGGGAGGCCAAGGCGTGTGGATCACAAGGTCAGGAGTTCGAGACCAGTCTGGCCAACACATGGTGAAACCCCGTCTCTACTAAAAATACAAAAAAATTAGCTGGGCGTGGGGGCGTGCACCTGTAATCCCAGCTATTTGGGAGGCTGAGGCAGAGGAATTTTCAAGGGTGCAAGTGAGCTGAGGCAGAGGAATTTTCAAGGGTGCAGTGAGCTGAGGTTGCGCCACTGCACTCCAGCAGCCTGGCTGACACAGCGAGACTCCATATCAAAAAAAAAAAAGAAAGAAAAAGAAAATATGGTACATAGACACCATGGAATACTATGCAGCCATAAATAAGAACAAGATCATGTTCTTTGCAGAAACACGGATGGAGCTGGAGGCGATTATCCTCAGCAAACAAATGTAGGAACAGCAAAACCAAATACTCCATGTTCTCACTTATAAGTGAGAGCTAAATGATGAGAACACAGGGACACAGAGAGGGGAATAGCATTCATTGAGGCCTATCAGAGGGTGGGAGGAGGGACAGGATCAGGAAAATAACTAATGGGTACTGGGCTTAATACCTGGGTGATGAAATAATCAGTACAACAAACCCCCATGACACGAGTTTACCTCTGTAACAAACCTGCACCTGTATCCCTGAACTTAAAAAAGGTTTTTAAAAATTATGAAAGTTTCAACCACAGGAATCAAAATTTCCAGAAGGTTGGGGTGATGAGGCATGAAGCTTCCCTGGGTGCAAAAGAACTCACCATTGCCACCCATAGCAAAAAGAAAAGTGACATAGAAGCAAAAAAAAAAAAAAAGATATAAAGCATATTAACATTTATTCAACATCTCATTAAACATTTAGCAAGAGTGAAGGATGGACTATGCAAGAGGGTTATAATGGGGCCGGGCATGGTGGCTCACGCCTGTAATCCCAGCACTTTGGGAGGCCGAGGCAGGCGGATCACGAGGTCAGTTCAAGACCAGCCTGACCAACATGGTGAAACCCTGCCTCTACTAAAAATACAAAAATGAGCCAGGTGTGGTGGTGCATGCCTGTAATCCCAGCTACTTGGGAGGCTGAGGCAGGAGCATCGCTTGAATCCAGGAGGCGGAGATTGCAGTGAGCCAAGATCGCGCCACTGCACTCCAGCCTGGGCAACAGAGTGAGACTCTGTTTCAACAACAACAACAACAAAATACATATCACCCACCATTTCTTGGGTATCAACATCCACCTCTGGAATGACTGAAGGGTTATTAATCTAGGACAGTAATGGAGCCAGGTTATCACCAAGTTTGGTAAGAACATCCTGGCCATTGTCACTCACTGCTCTCTTGGTGGGGTTGGTAGCGAGACATGGCCCGACGTAGGCAGACGCTTAGACAGGGAACACGGCTTCCTTTTCCTGGAATGGCAAGGACTTCGAATTCTGCCCCCGCACTGCCAACGTTAGGTATGTCACAGTTAAATGACCAAACACCAAATACATATCCGCAGCGAGAAATGGCGTGATGCTTTGAGAGGAAGGATGGAGCTGGAATTTGGGGAATGAGGAAATGGCTTTTCCCTCTTTGTGTGTTTAGTGATGATAAGAGCAATCAGTTCTGACAGCTCCTACTGGCTGGCTGGAGCGTTGGCTTTGGTTAGAGAAAATGGAACATTTCAAGAGGGGACACTTTCCATACACATTATCATAAAAATTTGTTTGTGAGATGGAATTTTCACTCTGTCGCCAGGCTGGAGTGCAGTGGCGCGATCTCGGCTCACTGCAACCTCCGCCTCCCGGGTTCAAGCGATTCTCCTGCCTCAGTCTCCTGAGTAGCTGGGACTACAGGCGCCCACCACCACACCCAATTTTTGTATTTTTAGTAGAGATGGGGTTTCACCATGTTGGTCTGGCTAGTCTCAAACTCCTGACTTCGTGATCCACCCACCTCAGCCTCCCAAAGTGCTGGGATTACAGGTGTGAGCCACCGCATCCAGACCAATAAAAGTTTTTAAAATGCTATCAGTAATGCTATAATGATCATCATAACTTATGATAGGTACAAACTATAGAATCCACAACTGCTTACCAAGGTCTTATAAAGACCTAAATCTGTGGTTTATTGAGGTTCCTTGAAACCTCTCAATTTTCTTCTTGGTATTAATGATTGAATTTTTAATGGTGGGGGGGAATCTGCCCAAGTATTAAGAGGGATGAAGAAGGATACAGAGAGCTGGAGTTCCATCAGTTCAGCCTGGTTAATGTGTCCTTCTGAGCACACAGCAAGCCCTACCCTGTTTTTGTGGTAAGGTCTCACTCCTATACAGAACGTGGCATGATTCAAATTCTAAAAAGATGTCGTCTGGATAAGCACTTTTGATTGACTGTCTGACTAGAGGTACTTTTAATGGAATAGGCAGAAAATGCAAATATCTAATGAACATGCTGGAGAAGTTCACCATCGGCAAGCATTTCATTTTCTTTTCTTCAAAAATTAATTACAGAGTGTGGCTGCGTTTCTGCGGATTCAGTGTTTCTAGTTCTTTCTTCAATTAGTCCTTTAATTTTCTTCCCAAGGAGACACGTGGATATACAACACATAACACAGTGACATTTTCTTGTCACTAAAGAAATTTCAAAGTTCGTTTTCAAATTCAAGAAAAGGAAGGCTGGAGTGGAATGGAAAAGAGGCTACAGGCTAAGAACTTTTAAGAGTCCTAGAGAGAGTGAGGTGCTGGTGTCACTGTTATTTCATTGATTTTCCTTGTCCACAGACATTTTCAAGACTCATATTTCAGGGGCTTAGATGGTTTGTCTCATATCCCTGCTGTGTGTAGCAACAACCACTCTATGGAAGGCTCCCAGGGAAAGACCCATAAGGTCTACCTTGTTTTTGTTTGTTTTTGAGACACAGAGTCTCGCTCTGTTGACCAGGTTGGAGTGCGGTGGTGCGATCTTGGCTCACTGCAACCTCCGCCTCCCAGGTTCAAGCGATTCTCCTGCCTCAGCCTCCCGAGTAGCTGGGATTACAGGAGCCCACCACCATACCCTGCTAATTTTTGTATTTTTAGTAGAGATGGGGTTTCCACCATGTTGACCAGGCTGGCCTTGAAATCCTGACCTTGTGATCCGCCCACCACAGCCTCCCAAAGTGCTGGGATTGCAGGTGACAGCCACCATGCCTGGCCAGGTCTGCCTTATAAGTGATATGAGCATAGGTGGAGGAGTTGAACACTGGAGAAGGATGGATCAATAACTCCACACAACCACAGGTGCTCCCATTTCTGGGTGTCCAATCCCAACCCTTGAGATCATGCTGCCATTTTGTCACTGTTCTATATCATGCCGCCATTTTATCACTGTTCTATGATATCATGCCACCATTTTGTCACTGTTCTATGATATCATACCACCATTTTATCACTGTTCTATGAATAATAACACATCGGCATCGAAGGAGATGAGGTAACACGCATAATGGAGCTGTGGGAGAAGAATCCCCGCCACAAAACCGGCCCAGGATCCTGGGCACAGAGATAGTTCCACACTCAACACACGGGGACTGAGGTGAAAGGAGAGGGCTGGGTGGGATGGAGGAGATGGGGAGGAGACCCCTGATCCACAGCACAGCCATGTTTCGAGGGGAATCATAATGCTACGTAGGATGTCTAAGCTCTCCTCCAGATGCGACGCTGGGAGTCCCTTTCCAGAGCCTCAGAGAGCATACTGGTCTTAGGTCCAGGTTACTGCCATTGAATGCTAGTAGGCATGTCCCCACAGAACTGGGCTGGCCTCTGTAGGGATCTACATCGGTGGTTTTCCATTGGAGGCCTTTTTGTTTCCCCCTCCCCCAGGAACATATAGAAACGTCTAGAGGTATTTTTGGTTGTTATAACTGTGGTGGGGGGTATAGTGGGTACATCTATGTCAAGTGGGTGGAGCCCAGGGATCCTGCTCAACACCCTACAGTCCACAGCATGGCCTCACCACAGAGAATCATCCAGCTCCAGATGGACATACTGCCAAGGTTGACAAAGCCTGCCTTAGCATGACACATTGTATGCATATATGATCCATTTGTCTGTGTGCCTATCATCCAACTCGCTTCCTATCATCTATCACCTACCATTTATCTATCAACTATTTATAGAACACCTATCGACCTATTTACCACCTATCACCTACTTATCTACCATCTATCATTTATCTATTTACCATTTATCATCTACTTATCTATCTACCATCATTTATCTATTTACCATTTATCATCTATCATCTACTTATCTATCATCATTTATCTATTTACCATTTATCATCTATCAAGCACTTATTTATCTATCACTTATCTATCTTTGATTATACAGCATCTGTTTATCTATTCTCTATCTACTATCATCTACCTATCATCTATTGACCATCAATCATTTATCTACCTGTCATCTATCACCTATCATTGATCACAATCTATCACTATTACTATGTATCTAGCTATCTATTATCTATCATCTATCTATCTAGCTATTTTCTGTCTAATATCTGTCTATGTATCCATCATCTATCTATATCACAGTGGTTTTCAACTGAGCAAAATTTCGCCTCCTCAGGGACAATTGGCATATCTATCTATCTATCTATCTATCTGTCATTTCCTCATTTATGAAATTGGGGTAATAAAAATGCCTGCATCAAAAATTGACAAATGAGATCTAATTAAACTAAAGAGGTTCTGCACAGCAAAAGAAACTATCATCAGAGCAAACAGGTAACCTACAGAATGGGAGAAAAGTTTTGCAATCTCTTCTTCTGACAAAGGACTAATGTCCAGAATCTACAAGGAACTTAAATAAATTCTCCTGCCTCAGCCTCCCTGGTAACTGTGACTACAGGCACCCACCACCACGCCTGGCTAATTTTTGTATTTTTAGTAGAGGCAGGGTTTCACCATGCTGGCCAGGCTGGTCTCGAACTCCTGACCACAAATGATCCACCCATCTCGGCCTCCCAAAGTGCTGGGATTACAGGTGTGAGCCACCGCACCTGGCCAGGTTTTGGCCTTTTTCATGCCACTTTGCTTTGACCTTTACTTCTTTCTCCTGTATGCCTAGAGAGTTCATCCTAAGAGCTTGTCCTCATATCACCTCCCAGAATATGCAAACTTACAATCTCTTTACTTCTTAAAATTTTACCTTGGGGCTACCAAGCTCTGAAGACGGAAGTGAGATTTCCTCAAAATGCACAGAAATGGGTAAATCCTCACATGCTTTCATAGGTATGCAATCTTTAACCTGAGGTAGCTCAGGGATGCCTATGGTTCCCAGGATACTCGACCATAGCAAAGGGTGACTGCCTTGGGTGAGCAGCAGGTGGACACTAGAGCACTGTGAACACCAGGGCCTGTCAGGGGGTTGGGGGCAAGGGGAGGGAGAGCATTAGGACAAATACCTAATGCATGCGGGGCTTAAAACCTAGATGATGGGTTGATAGGTGCAGCAAACCACCAGGGCACATGGATGCCTATGAACTAGTTCTAAGAACAGTTCACTGAACACTAGCGTTCTATGAACCCCCTCTCCCTGCCTGAAATGAATGCTTTCTTCACATGACATCCTACCTCTGCCCAGTGTCTTTCCCGAATGGGAATCTCTTCACCACACGGCCAATTTATCACAAACCCTTCTCTAAACCCTTACAATAGGCAGGAAACTGCTCATACCCCTATGACGGCTGATGGCAGAGGATAAAATATTAATTCTAAGAAAATAGGCTGGGTGTGGTGGCACACACCTTTAATCCCAGCACTTTGGGAGGCCTAGGCGGGTGGATCATCTGAGGTCAGGAGTTTGAGACCAGCCTGGCCAACATAGTGAAATCCCATCTCTACTAAAAATACAAAACTAGCCAGGAGTGGATGGGCATGGCTGTAATCCCAGCTACTCAGGAGGCTGATGCAGAAGAATTACTTAAACCCAGAGGTGGAAGTTACAGTGAGCCGAGACCACGCCACTGCACTCTAGCCTGGGCAACAAGAGTGAAACTCAGTCTCAGAAAAAAAGAAAAGAAAAGAAAGAAAATATTTCAGGAAATTAGTTCAGGAAAATAGTTCAGGAAAACAGTTCAGGAAAACAGTTCAGGAAAATAGTTCAGGAAAATAGTTCAGAAAATAGTTCAGAAAATAGTTCAGAAAATAGTTCAGGAAATAATTCTTGGAAATTGTATTTTTATACCCTCTAATATTTAAATGACCGTTAATATACAACCAGGATAGGGGGTTAATACACAAAAGATAGCATTCTTTGCTGCATCCTGGATTTATTTTTTTCTCATTCTTTTTCCGTGACACTGTCTCATTCCATCAGCCAGGCTGAAGGGCAGTGGACCAGTCACAGCTCACTGCAGCCTCAACCTCCTGGGCTCAAGCAATCCTCCTGCCTCAGCATCTTGAGATGCTGGGACCAGAAGCATATGCCATCATACCCGGATAATTTTTTTTTTTTTTTTCCTGTAGAGACAAGATCTTGCTATGTTGCCCAGGATAGTCTCAAATTCCTGGGCTCAAGTGATGCTCCTGCCTTGGCCTCCCAAAAGTGCTGGGATTACAGGCAGGAGCCACCATGGATCATTTGTGTTTACAATATTCTCACTCCTTTGCACCAGAATAAAACCCAGCCCCCTGGAAAGCTGACTCTGAGCCTGTGTGAGGATGTGTATGTGCGATTTCTCATCTGAATGCAGCCATTTCACAAACACCAGCCATTCTCCAGGCTTCGGATAAGCCATCCCCCATCGGGAAGATATAGGGCCCCCTTTCAAGAGGAACCACAATGGCTAAAACTACAATCTTCACAGCACACATGGCTTCACCAAATAGAGAGAGATGCTAGCCGGGCGCAGTGGCTCACGCCTGTAATCCCAGCACTTTGGGAGGCAGAGGCGGGCGGATCACAAAGTTAGGAGTTCCAGACCAGCCTGATCAACATGGTGAAATCCCGTCTCTACTAAAAATACAAAAATTAGCCAGGCATGGTGGTAGGTGACTGTAATCCTAGCAACTCAGGAGGCTGAGGCAAGAGAATCACTTGAACCTGGGAGGCAGAGGAGGCAGTGAGCCAAGCTTGTGCCACTGCACTCCAGCCTGGGAGATAGAGCAAGACTCTGTCTCAAAAAAAAAAAAAAAAAAAAAAACAGCGATGCTACATTCTCAGATAATTAGTTTTACCTTGAAGCTTCATTTGGGAATTGAAAATAAGAACAGGGAAAATACATTTTTTTTTCTAGAGAAAATAAACAAGGACAAAGATGCATGGAAAATAATATTTTAAATGTCTATTGACCTAAGTTATAAAGTCATTTTTTATGTAATAACAAAATAATTGGAGAGGTGTACCCAAGAGCACAATAGTCTCTGAAATGTCTTATTTCATGTACACTCAGGCACACAAAGACACATACATAATTTATAACTAATTTAGCAAAACATTATGATTTGATACAACTGGATGGTGGGTACACAAATGCTGTTCAAATTATTCTCTGCATCTTTCCAATGTGTGAAATGTTTTATAATGAAACATTTTTAGAAGGCACATTGAAGTTCAAACAATTGCTAAATGATGAAAAAGATCAATGGTTGTATTCAAATGCTTATGGGAATTTACTCATTAAGAATATTTTGAGGCCAGGTGCAGAGGCTCACGCCTGTAATCTCAGCACTTTGGGAGGCCGAGGAGGGTGGAGCGCTTGAGGTCAGGAGTTCGAGACTAGCCTGGCCAACATGTCGAAACCCCGTCTCTACTAAAAATACAAAAATTAGCCGGGTGTGGTGGCGTGCGCCTGTAATCCCAGCTACTCGGGAGGCTGAGGCAGGAGAATCACTTGAACCTAGGAGGCAAAGGTTGCAGTGAGCCAAGATTGTGCCACTGAACTGCAGCCTGGGCAACAGAACAAGACTCTGTCTCAAAAAAAAAAAAAAAAAAAAGTCTCCTATTGACCCATGTTATAAAGTCATTTTTTATGTAATAACAAACTAATTGGAAAGGGGTACCCAAGACACATACGTAATTTATAACTAATTTGGCAAAACGTTATGATTTGATACAACTGGATGGTGGGTGCACAAATGTTGTTCAAATTATTCTCTGCATCTTTCAAATGTGTGAAATGTTTTATAATGAAACATTTTTAGAAGGCACACTGCAGTTCAAACAATTGCTAAACAACAACAAAGATAAATGGTTGTATTCAAATGCTTATGGGTATTTACTCATTAAGAATATTTTGGGGCCAGGCGCGGAGGCTCACGCCTGTAATCCCAGCAGTTTGGGAGGCCAAGGAGGGCAGATCACTTGAGGTTAGGAGTTCAAGACCACCCTGGCCAACATGTCGAAACCCTACCTCTACTAAAAATACAAAAATTAGCCGGGCATGGTGGCAGGTGACTGTAATCCCAGCTACTCAGGAGGCTGAGGCAGGAGAATCACTTGAACCTGGGAGGCAGAGGTTGCAGTGAGCCAAGATCATGCCACTGAACTCCAGCCTGGGTGACAGAACAAGACTCTGTCTCAAAAAAATAAATAACCTGGGAGGTGGAGCTTGCAGTGAGCCGAGATGGCACCACTGCACTCCAGCCTGGGCAAAAGAGCGAGACTCCACCTCAAATAAATAAATAAAAGTAAATAAAGAAAAAAGAATATTTTGAAACTACACGTTGCCTTCTGTGTAAATTAAAAGGCAATGAAAGCCTTCTGATTTTCAGGGCATCTCATTTCCGCCCTATAGAAGCAAACCTACCACACCCTTCATTGAGGAGCCTTCGTGACCCTACCAAGGAGGAAAGAGCTTGGCTTCTGAATGAGTTTAAGAGCTTTGCTTCTGCAGTTGAGACTTCCCCGCAGCCAGCATTCCATGTTGAGAGACAGTGGCTAAGCTGATGTGGAAATAACAGAAGAAATCGTCTGAAGATGGGTGATACCAACATTAGAACTGGAGACAGCAGGTACTGTGATTCAGGCGAAACTCTCACCACTAATTGGTGGAGAGAGGAAAAGAAAATGAGCAAATGAACTCTAATTTTGAAGAACTTCATTTGAATCAGGCTTATCTTGATGTCTTGTGAGTCAACAAGATGCAGCTGGACTAGATGGGTGTGTGGAGTATTCGTGAGGGGCTAAGGGACTCTCCTATGTGTTTGTTTTTTTGTTTTTGTTTTTGTTTTTTTTTTTTTTGGAGAGAGTCTCGCCCTCTCACCCAGGCTGGAGTGCAGTGGCATGATCTCAGCTCACTGCAACCTCCATCTCCCAGGTTCAAACAATTCCCCTGCCTCAGCCTCCTAAGTAGCTGGGACTACAGGCTCGCACCACCAAAATTAGCCAGGGCTAACTTTTTGTATTTTTAGTAGAGATGGGGTTTCACCATGTTGGCCAGGCTGGTCTCGAACACCTCACCTCAAGTAATCCACCCACTTCGGCCTCCCAAAGTGCTGGGATTACAGGCGTGAGCCACAGCATGCAGCCCCAGCTAATTTTTATATTTTAGTGGAGACAGGTTTCACCATGTTGGGTCAGGCTGGTCTCAAACACCTGACATCAAGTGATCTGCCCGCCTTAGCCTTCCAAAGTGCTGGGATTACAGGCACGAGCCACTGCGCCCAGCCCGGACTCCCCTACTGAAACGTGCATGATAGAGATCCCAAGGCCGTCTTTTCCAGCAGGAGCTCCCAGTTCATGACTGAGGATAGATGCTTCCCAACCTGCTCACTCTCCAAAGAGCTTGCAAGTGGGCACAGATGAACCAAGCTCACCTTCCTGACAATGAGACCTGCAGAATGGCACACCATGAGTTTTGTCTCCAAATGCACCATTCCCCCAGTTTGAGGAGTCCCAGTTCGTCTCTTTTTTTGTTTGTTTTTTTTTTGAAACAGAGTCTCACTCTGTCTCCCAGGCTGGAGTGCAGTGGCGCAATCTCGGCTCACTACAACCTCCGCCTCCTGGGTTCAAGCGATTCTCCTGCCTCAGCCTCCCCATTAGCTGGGATTACAGGCACCCGCCACCATGCCCGGCTAATTTTTGTAGTTTTAGCAGAGATGGGGTTTCACCATGTTGGTCAGGCTGGTCTCAAAGTCCTGACCTCAGGTGATCCACCTGCTTCAGCCTCCCAAAGTGCTGGGATAACAGTCTGAGCCACCGTGCCCAGCTGAGGGCTTTGTGTTTTACAGAGACACAATCAGTCCATCATTCCACACAACTGTGCTTCTGGGAATCTGTGAAGGTTAAGAATTCCCCACTGCCTTTGTCTTCCAGAAAATGGTTTTACCGAAAAAAAAAAAAAAAAAAAAAAATCCCTTCCTCATGACTCACAGATGCTTCCAAGTCAACCTAGGACAAGGCTGGCCACATCCTCCAAATTCACGTTCTTTATTTGCCCCTTCAGGGATGGACTGAATTCCTCGTCTTCCTTGACCTGAACAAAATTCTCATCTAACGTGATCACCTTTGGGTTGGGTTTCTCTCCTTCCTATCAGGCCCCAGGATGGTGGGCTAGCCTCACCTGGTGCAAACGTCAGAAGATCAAGCAACGCTTCCTCAGGACCTGCTCAAAATCAGCTGTGCAGCCACAGGGTTTGGCAGCTTCTATCCATGACTGAACCCCACATCGAACGACCCCAATCACGGTTGTTCCGAGCATCACGTGCCTGTCCCTAGAAAACTGTATGCTGCCTGCCCTCAAAGAGGCTCCCAGATGTCACGGCTAGGGTGTGCTTCATGGTGCTATAGGCAACGTCCACCAGTGGATGCATTAGTACCGCCTCTTCCTGTTATCATACTCCCTCCCCCTCTTGTTACAATAGTTCCTCCCCTATTACCATAATCCCTCCCCACCATTATCATAGTCCCTCCTCCTTCCATTACTATAGTCCCTCCCGCTTCCTTCCATTACCATAGATCCTCCCCGTTACCATAGACCCTCCTCCGTTACCACAGTCCTCCTTCTCCCGTTACCATAGTCCCTCCTCCATTACCATAGACCCACCTCCTTCTGCTACCATAGTCCCTCCTTCCGTTACCATAGTCCCTCCTCCCATTACTATAGACCCTCCGTTACCACAGTCCCCCTTCTCACATTACCATAGTCCCTCCTCCATTACCATAATCCCTCCTTCTGTAACCAGACCCTCCTCCTCCGTTACCATAGTCCCTCCTACTGTAACCACAGATCCTCCTCCTCCCGTTACCATAGCCCCTCCTCCGTTACCATAGTACCTCCTCCCGTTAGCAGTCCCTCCTCCCGTCATCACGGCCCCTCCTCCTCCCCTTACCATAGCCCACACTCCTCTCCTTACCATAGTCCCTCCTCCTCTTATTGCAAAAGCTCCCACCTGTGGGAATGATCTTTTCAAATGAAACTGTTGCTACCTGTGTATCTGGTGTCTCTATCACCATCATGGGACATCCCTGCAAGGTGTACCTCACTGCTGCAGAGTAGCACTCTCTGCAGGAAAGTCCATATCTTCCCTACCCCAGACAACCGTGCTGTCCACAGCTGGACACTGGGCACTTGCCAGACAGTGCAATGACGCACTGAGTTTTTCTTTTCCCTTAATTATCACTTATTTAATTTTCACGCATCACACGTGACCCTTGACCCCTGTTCTGGGCACCATCATCGGAGAAATTTTCTTGAGGCTCGGGTTTCTTCTTTCTTTGCTACAAACTCCCAGGGCTACTTACTAAGGTGAAGAAAACACAGTTATGTAATCCATTATACAGTCAACGTATCTTTACCAGAACCAGAAAAATTCACAATTTTAATGGTGAATCGGGTTGGGAAATATATGCTTCTAGTTTTAAGACGAAATACATGACTGATAAAACCCTTTTGTATTCTACAAGGGAACCGGAGTGGATGGAGTTTTGCTATAGATCTCCCAGACGCACCCCACAATTCCATGATTGACAGCGTGAGTTGTCTATCACAGGAACTGCTGGGGGAAGGCAGGCAGTTGTGTCAAATTGGAACTGAATCACAAATGAAGCATAAATTCCAGGATCCCGTTGAGTACAAAAACCCAGGACCCAACAAGGGCAAACGTAAGCAGCGAAGCCCCAGAGACCCCCTAGAGTCTCTGGGGTTTGAGGTTTGGAAGCGAGGGGTTGGCATTTCTTTTCTTTTCCTTTTTTGTTTTCTTTGAGACGGAGTTTTCCTCTTGTTGCCCAGGCTGCAGTGCAATGGTGCAACCTCGGCTCACTGCAACCTCCGCCTCCCAGGTTCAAGCGATGCTCCTGCCTCAGCCTCCCGCGTAGCTGGGATTACAGGCACCCGCCACCCTGCCCGCCTAATTTTTTGTATTTTTAGTAGAGAGACGGGGTTTCATCATGTTGGTCAGGCTGGTCTCGAACCCCTGACCTCAGGTGATCCGCCCGTCTCGGCCTCCCAAAGTGCTGGGATGACAGGCGTGAGCCACCGCGCCTGGCTGGGGGTTGGTATTTCATAAACCGCGGCTCTACTTTCCATCTGTATTAGTTCATTCTCACGCTGCTGACAGACATACCCAAGACGGGGTAATTTATAAAGAAAAAGAGCTTCAATGGACTCACCGTTCCACACAATCAGGACGGAAGACGACAGCCATATCTTCCACGGCGGCAGGCGAAACGGCTCCTGCAGCGGAACTTCCTTTTATAGAACATCAGATCTCGTGAGAACACACTCACTACCACGAGAACAGTACGCGGGTCACTGCCGCCAGGATTCAATTTCCTCCACCTGGCGCCACCCTTCACGGGTGGGGATTATTACAATTCGAGGTGCGATGTGGGCGGGGACACAGCCATCCCATCGTTACAGAGATTGTTGCAAGTTTGCCAGAATCCTCACACTCTTTTCAAAGGAGACCTTTCAAAAGAAACATCACCTAGGGAAGCTAGGCTGTGTTCTGAAGCGAGGCTGGAATTTCAAAACCAGCTTTTCCACTAAAACACCTCCTACATTTCCTCTGGGGCCTCTATTCTCCCCACGCCAGAATTAGGGGGTCTTAGTCCCCTAGGTCTAATGCCTTTCCAAGCAGGATAACCCTCTACATCCCATGGAAACCACAGCTGCTGCAAGGAAGAGCTGAGGGATTGCAGTGCCGCTGAACCGAGTCACCCCGAAGTTATAAATTATCAGGTTGGAGAAAAGGGGAAGGGGTTGTTGTATCTGGAGCTGCCGACATTTGATACTTCAAGGGCCCCTGCGTACCTGATGCGGTGTGGACAGGTCGCACCCACATAGAGTTTGCAAGCCAACAGGAAACCTAGGCAGGCTTCCTGGAGGAGGCATCATCTGGCCAGGAAATAGAGGTGAGATGTTGACAGCAGGAGATGGTGAGAAAGGAGCCCAGGAGGAGGATTATCAAAAATAGGGCACACAGGTGAGAGAGTGTGGGAGGAAGAAGCCACAGGAAGGAGTAAAAAAGGTCAATGATATTGTGACGTAAAGTAAGTTCCTGTAGCATCTTAGCATAGCAAGTCTGAGAAACAGTCATGCATGGAATGAGGACAAAAAAGACCTCTGCACCTGCACACCTGCCCTCTACTCACCTGTCCAGCCCAGGCAATGGCCTACCACCCTCATGTGATTAGTATTATTCTAAAGAAATGGAGTCTCACTATGTTGTCCAGGCTGATCTCAAACTCCTGGGTTCATATGATCCTTCTGTCTCAGCCTCTGGAATTGCTGGGACTACACAGGCATGCCACCGTGCCTGGCTGATTTGGATTCTTGACAGAAGAGTTGCCTCTGAAATACCAACATGTGGTTCTGTTTAAAAACAAAGGCTTCTCAAAACAGACCACAGTGAGGCCAGGCTCAGGGCTGTAATCCCAGCACTTTGGGAGGCCGTGGTGGGAGGATTCCTTGAGCTCAGGAGTTCAAGACCACCCAGGGCAACATAGTGAGACCCCATCCAAAAAATAAAAATAGCTGGGTGACCGGCCGGGCACAGTGACTCACGCCTGTAATCCCAGCACTTTGGGAGGCGGAGGTGGGCAGATCACCTGAGGTTGGGAGCTCGAGGCCAGCCTGACCAACATGGAGAAACCCCGTGTCTATTAAAAATGCAAAAATTAGCTGGGCATGGTGGTGCATGCCTGTAATCCCAGCTACATGGGACGCTAAGGCAGGAGAATTGCTGGAACCCAGGAGGCGGAGGTTGCAGTGAGCCGAGATCACGCTGTTGCACTCCAGCCCGGGTGACAACAGCGAGACTCCATCTCAAAAAAAACAAAAAACAAAAAACGAAAAACAAAGGCTTCTCAAAAGAGACCACAGCGAGGCCAGGTTCAGGCCTGTAATCCCAGCACTTTGGGAGGCCGTGGTGGAAGGATCCCTTGAGCCCTGGAGTTCAAGACCACCCAGGGCAACATAGTGAGACCCTGTCTATAAAAAATAAAAATAGCTGGGTGTTGGTGGCATGTATGTGTAGTCTCAGCTACATGGGAGGCTGAGGTGGGAGGTTCGCTTGAGTCCAAGAGGTAGAGGCTGCAGTGAGCCAGAGAGCACCACTACACTCCAGCGTGGGCAACAGAGTGAGAACCAGCATCTAAAAAAAAAAACATAAATAAACAAAAATGAAAATAAACTATCCTGCATTCTTCAGACAACACTGTGACTACAGGGCAAGCTGGCCACGCTGTCATGGAAGGATGGAGCCCATCACAAGGGGAATTTCTGGAGTGTAGAAAGCAACCACAGCAGGTGGGAATACACCCTCCCAGTCAGCAGGTGCGTTCTCAAATTTCCAGCGGGTAATTATTGCACATGACACAATGAATGCGCTTCCGATAAGTGAAAGTATGGTATGCACACTGCAGCTGTGAGATGCGCTTCGTTCTTGGATATCATGGACAGCATTGAAAAACTAAACCTTTTTCTTCCTGCAGAAAAGGCTGGGGCTTGTCATCATCGTCTCCTCCCTTCCTCTCACAGTTTATATTTAGCTGGGCACACGCCGCGTGGATCCCCGTTTTCTTCCTCCGAGGGGAGAATCCTCAGCTACAGTGTTGTTTTGGTTTCCTTGTGTGTTTGTTTCTTGATTTATTCTCTCTTGAGTCAGCAAGAGAATGGCTCGATGGGATGGTTGGTTGGTTGGTTGGTTGGTTTTTGAGACACAGTCTCACTCTGTCGCCAGGCTGGAGGGCAGTGGCACGATCTCAGCTCACTGCAACGTCTACCTTCTAGGTTCAAGTGATTCTCCCGCCTCAGCCTCCCGAGTAGCTGGGACTACAGGCATGCGCCCCCACGCCTGGCTAATTTTTGTATT
Source organism: Pongo abelii (assembly GCF_028885655.2). Classification (NCBI taxonomy): domain Eukaryota; kingdom Metazoa; phylum Chordata; class Mammalia; order Primates; family Hominidae; genus Pongo; species Pongo abelii. Next base: position 2,023,957 of record NC_072009.2, read on the forward strand.
TTTAGTAGAGACGGGGTTTCACCATGTTGGCCAGGCTGGTCTCGATCTCCTGACCTCGTGATCCACCCGCCTCGGCCTCCCAAAGTGCTGGGATGACAGGACGGAGCCACTGCACCCGGCCGGCTCAGTGGGTTTTAGGAGCATCCCAGCATTCCCCGGAGATAAAGTGTGCCTCTCTGTGATTTTTACTAACTTGCTTGGAGTCAGCAATGTTGTTGCCATATTTTGACCAAAACAGTAATAAAAGGGGCAATTTTCCTAGGGGCTCTTGCTCTGGTAGAAGAACGACTTCCCGCTGCCTGCATTGCAGGTGCCTCTGACTCAGGAGGAAAGGCGGAATTTGGTGACCACGGGAAGTCTTTTTTCGCTGAATCTAAATTCTACAGGGTGGCTGGGGCCGATTGCAGCATGGATCTGAGGCATTGTAGATGGCAAGAGTGCCTGTGTGTGTGTGTCTGTGTGTGCATGTGTGTCTACACTTGCCATAAACGAAAGCACAAAAGGGAAATGTCAGAAAGGAACCAGCAAAGGAAGCCAGCATCATTTGCAACCCTGGTGTCTGTTATCCACAGAGGATGACATCATCATTCAGGTGGCCATGAAGAAAGGCTTTGAATGACACTCCCAGAACAAAAGCCTGGAGATTTAACATCCACTCTGATTCTGCCCCTAGCCTTGGGTGATGTGGGTTTAACTGTGACCTCACCAAGATGTGTCCACCCAGAACCTAGGAATGAAAGCTCATTTGGACTCAGGGTCTTTGCAGATGTCGTTGCATACAATTAGGTTGCATTAGAGTAGTGTACGCTGTTAACTGAGTAACTGGTGTCCTTATAAGAAGAGGAACATTAGAGTCCGGGTACAGTGGCTCACACCTGTCATCCCAGCACTTTGGGAGGCCGAGGCACGCAGGTCTTGAGGTCAGGAGATTGAGACCATCCTGCCCAACATGGAAACCCCGTCTCCACTAAAAATACAAAAATTAGCCGGGCATGGTGGTGCGTGCCTGTAGTCCCAGCTACTCAGGAGGCTGAGGCAGGAGAATGACTTGAACCTGGGAGGCAGAGGTTGCAGTGAGCCGAGATCATGCCACTACACTCCAGCCTGGGTGACAAGAGCAAAAACTCCGTCTCAAAAAAAAAAAAAAAAGGAACATTGGGACATAGAGACACAGAGATGGCCACGACAAAGGCGGATACCGTATTGATGCTTCTACATCAGCCGTCCCCAGCCTTTCTGGCACAGGCACTAGTTTCATGGAAGACAATTTTTCCACACACACAAAAAAACTGTCTTCATAGAAAGACAGTCACTGTGAGTGCAGGGGGAAGGATTTGGGGATGATTTGAGCATATGACATTTATTGTGCACTTTATTTCTATTATGATTACGTTACATGAAGTAATTCTACAACTCACTGTCATGTAGAATCAGTGGGAGCTGTGAACTTGTTTTCCTGCAAGTAGATGGTCCCATCCGGGGGGTGATGGGTGACAGTGACAGATCATCAGGCATTAGATTCTCATAAGAAGCATGCAACCCAGATCCCTGGCAGGCCCAGTTCCCAATAGGGTTCTCAATCTTCTGATAATCTAATGCCACCCCTGATCTGACAGGAGGCAGACCTCAGGCAGTAATGCAGTCCACAGCCTGGGGATTGGAGTCCTCTGTTCTACAGGACAAGAAACAACCAGGATTGCTAGCAAGCGAAGGAAGCCAGAAGAGATAGTGGAGGATCCTCCTCTAGAGCCTCCGCAAGGGGCACAGCCCTGCCTTAATACTCAAGAACGAAATGCATTTCATAATTGCAGTGTGCACACAATACTTTTTTTTTTTTTTTGAGACAGAGTCTTGCTCTGTCACCAGGCTGGAGTGCAGTGGCGTGATCTCGGCTCACTGCAACCTCCGCCTCCAGGGTTCAAGCGATTCTCCTGCCTCAGCCTCCCGAGTAGCTGGGACTACAGGTGCATGCCACCACACCTGGCTAATTTTTTGTATGTTTAGTAGAGAAGGGGTTTCACCATGTTGGCCAGGATGGTCTCGAGCTCTTGACCTCGTGATCCACCCGCCTCGGCCTCCCAAAGTGCTGGGATTAGAGGCGTGAGCCACCGCGCCCGGCCGCGTGCACACAATACTTTAACTTATTGAATGCTTATTCTTTGTGTCTGGTGCAATAGTGACCTGCTGGAGATTTGCGAATGTACTCAGTGAGTGGAAGGTTCTATTTCCACCTGGATGTGTTGGCTTTCTGCGCTCCAGGAATGTCCTTTGACACGGGCTCTGCCCTTGGATGACCAGGTGCTCAGCCTGCCTTGGCTGTGGACTTCTGGTGTCCAGAGCTATCAGAGATTTGACTTCTGTGGCTTTCAGCCAGCTGGTTTGTAGAATTGTGTTGCAGCAGCTCCAAGAAGCTAAAATATTGAGCCTCCCCTATGACAGCGGACCCTTGAACACCACGGGCTTGGATTGAATGGGCGTCCCCTTATATGTGGATTTTCTTCTGCCTCTGCCACCCGAGACACCCCCTCCTCTTCCTCCTCCTCAACGTCAAGATGACGAGGATGAAGACATTTATCGTGAGCCACTTCCACCTGATAAACAGTAAAGATATTTTCTCATCCTTACGATTTTCTTAAGGAAAATCACAGCTTACTTTATTGTAAGAATATAATATATAATATTTACTATATTTTTTCTCTAGCTTACTTTATTATAAGAATATAGTATATAATATATACTATATTTTTTTCTGTTGCTTACTTTTTTTTTTTTGAGATGGAGTTTTGCTCTTGTCACCCAGGCTAGAGTGCAGTGGTGCGATCTCGGCTCACCGCAACCTCTACCTCCCAGGTTCAAGTGATTCTCCTACCTCAGCCTCCCGAGTAGCTGGGATTACAGGTGTACACCACCACGCCTGGCTACTTTTTTGTATTTTTAGTACAGACGGGGTAGCCCCATGATAGTCAGGCTGGTCACGAACTCCCAACCTCAGGTGATCCGCCTGCCTCAGCCTCCCAAAGTCTTAGGATTACAGGCATGAGCCACCGCGCCTGGCCTCTGGCTTACTTTATTGTAAGAATATTACTATATTATTTGTGTCTGGTACAATAATGACCTGCCTCATGATCTGTCACTGTCTCCCATTACCGCTAGATGGGACTGTCTAGTTGCAGGAAAGGCTTCCAGCCAACAGCAAGCTATTAGTTAAGTTTTGGGGGACTGTAGAGTTACACAAGGTCTTCACGTGCCCCTAACCCTCATGTAGCTTCAGAGTCCACTGTAAATGAATGTGTGGCAAGCAAAGAAAGAAGAAAATGAAGAAAAGAGGGAGAGGAATACCCTACCACTACACCAGACCGTATATCACCAACGCCATTAATGCTTCTTTCTATGTGATAAGCCGGCAAAGTCCCTGTCCTTGATAACTGTGCCAATGACATCTGACTCCCAGTAGATGGATGATGACTAATTAGTCCTACATGGCAAATAAACAAAGGGTTAATTAATCTGAGCCTGCCTGAGTTATCTGTGAATGAGGATAGCCCAGCGACTTGACAGTCATCTTAAATAGGTCAACGGATGATCAATCACGACTGAAATTCCCCCGTGAAAGACATGTCCACTCAACTGGAATTTATTTCTAGGAAGTAAATGAGCGATCTGTGGGCTGGCAGTGGAGGTTGTTTTTTTTTTTTTTTTTTTTTTTTTTAATGATGCTGCTGTTTCTTAAAATGGGCTTTGACTTTTTTGTGTTATTCTATCCAGTAGAGCTCCTGAAGGACCCTGTTGCTGTGGGGGCATCCAAAACACATTAAGGCCAGATTCCTAGAGAAAGTTCTTTTGCCAAAACAAAAATGATGTCTGGTGGCATCACAGGTTTTCTTTAATCCACTTGGGCTTAGTCGTAATGACAAAGCTAATGAACACAGAGGGATATTTGCAGGATAAAAACAATTAGAACAATTATAAGGGTAATTAACTGGCTCAACACACTCGTCATCACATCTAGCAGGACCGCCAGAATCTGAGACTCAAAGACCCAAGGTTTTTCTTTTCTGTTGATTCCAAAATCCTGGATGGATTTCCTGCTAAAAGATTGCATCGGCCGGGCCCATTTGCTCACGCCTGTAATCCCAGCACTTTGGGAGGCCAAGGCGGGCAAATCATGAGGTCAGGAGTTCAAGACCAGCCTGGCCAACATGGTGAAACCCTGTCTCTACTAAAAATACAAAACTTAGCTGTGCATGGTGGCACGTCCCCATAATCCCAGCTACTCGGGAGGCTGAGGCAGGAGAATTGCTTGAACTGGGACCCGGGAGGCGGAGGTTGCCGTGAGCTGAGATCGTGCCACTGCACTCCAGCCTGGGCTACAGAGCAAGACTCCGTCTCAAAAAAAAAAAAAAGACTGCATTGCAGGATGAGATGTCTTAAAAAAAAAAAAGTAGCTGTAATCTCTCATGGAACTATACAACCTTAGAAACATAGGATAAGGAAGCAGTATGTTGAAGGAATACAGGGAAAGATGGTCTCTGCAGGTCCTACTGAGTCTAGCAGGAATGGTTCAGGAAAGATGTCTAGATATGATGTATGAGTTTACAATTGCTGCTGTTATGGTTTGGCTCTGTGTCCCCACCCAAATCTCACGTTGAATTGTAATTCCCAGTGTTGGGGGAAAGACCTGGTGGGAGGTTATTGGATCATGGGGGCGGATTTCCCCCTTGCTGTTCTCATGATAGTGAGTGAGTTCTCACGAGGTCTGATGGTTTAGAAGTGTGTGGCATTCCCCCCTTGCTCTCTCTTCATCCATCACCGCCGAGCATTCATGCCACACACGTAAACTCAAAGACTCAAGGTCACCATGTGCTATGGTCTCAATGTCTGTGTCCTCTCAAAATCCCCATTTTTTTGTTACTGTTTTGTTTTGTTTTTGCTTTTGCTTTTTTGTTTTGTTTTATTTTTTGAGGTGGAGTCTCACACAGTCGCCAGGCTGGAGTGCAGTGCTGTGATCTCGGCTCACTGCAACCTCCGCCTCCCAGGTTCAAGCAATTCTCCTGTCTCAGCCTCCTGAGTAGCTGGGATTACAGGTGTGCACCACCACACCCAGCTAATTTTTGTATTTTTAGTAGAGACGGGGTTTCACCATGTTGGCCAGGCCGGCCTCGAACTCCTGACCTCAGGTGATCCACCTTCCTCGGCCTCCTAAAGTGCTGGGATTACAGGCTTGAGCCGCGCCCGGCCCCAGATCCGTCTTGAGACATAACCTACAAGGTGATGGTGTTAAGAGGTGGAGCCTTTAAGAGGTGATGAGGTCATGAGGGTGGAGCCTCAGGAATGAGATGAGCGTCCTTCTAAAAGGGACCCCAGAGAGCTCCCTTGACCCTTCTGCCATGTGATGACAAGAGTGAGAAGGCACCGTCTGTGAACTGGGAATCGGGTCCTCACCAGACACTGAATGTGGCATGCTTTGATCTTGGACGTCTAGCCTCCAGAAGTGTGAGCCATAAAACTCTTCTGTTTATCAATTATCTAGTGTGAAGTATTGTATTACGGCAGCCCAAATGGATGAAGACACCGTATTCAGAGCTTCTAAAATTCATGTGGGCAGTGGATAAAGGATGAGTATAAAAGATGAAGAGGCGGCCGGGCGTGGTGGCTGACGCCTGTAATCCCAGCACTTTGGGAGACTGAGGCAGGCAGATCATGTGAGGTCGGGAGTTCGAGACCAGCCTGACCAACATGGAGAAACCCCGTCTATACTAAAAATACAAAATTAGCTGGGTATGGTGGCACATGCCTGTAATCCTAGCTACTCGGGAGGCTGAGACAGGAGAATCGCTTGAATCCAGGGGGCGGAGGTTGTGGTGAGCTGAGATCACACCATTGCAGTACAGTCTGGACAACAAGAGTGAAACTCTGTCTCAAAAAGAAAAAAATGAAAAAAATAAAGAGGCAAAAGAGCCAGAAGCAAAATGGGCATCAGCCTATTTCCCCTGAGGGCACTGTAAGTTCCCTAAGAGCGACAGGAAGAGTGACTAAAAGCACCT